>NW_024082808.1:0-85694 GCF_003009895.1 Hyaena hyaena | reverse complement strand
TCTCAGTGGATTCTGCGTCTTTTTTCTCCCAATCTCTCAGGTTTTGTAAGGTTTCCAATGGCTTCAGATCTTTTCTGTGTGATGTATGGGCGCGAGTGCAAGTACGGAGCTCCTTACTTCTCCGCCATCTTGCCCTCTCTCCAACCATGTCCTCCATGTTAATGTACATTACCACTTAATGTACCATGTACATTAAGTTATCAGAACTTAATTCTCTTATAATTGCAAGTTTGTACCCTTTTACCAACCTCCCCCCAATTCCCCCCACCCTTCACCCTGATGACTACTTTTCTATTATGTTTCTATGAGTTTGACCTTTTTGTAGATTCCACATGTATGTGATATGATACAGTATCTGCCGTGTCTTTAACTTAGCATGATGCTCTCCAGGTCCATCTATATTGTCACAAATGACAGGATCTTTTTTTTTTTTTGAACTCTGAATAATATTCTTCTTTGTGAATATGAGTGTGTATCTCAAATTTTCTTTATCCATTTATTAGTCAGTGGACACTTAGATTATTTCCATACCTTGGCTATTGTGAATAATGCTAATATGAACTGGTGGTACAGATATCTCTTCGGGATAATGATTTAATTTCCTATGGGTATATACCCAGAAATGGCATTATTGGATCAAATGGTAACTCTGTTTTTAATTCCTTGAGGAACCTCCATACTGTTTTCCATAGTCACTGTACACGTTATACTTCCACCAATAATGTACAAGAGTTCCCTTTGCTCCATATCCTCACCAATACTTGTTATCTCTTCCTTTTTTGAGAATAACTATCCTGACATGTGTGAGGGGATTGATATCTCAGAGTAGTTTTGACTTGTATTTGCTTGATGATTAGTGATGTTGAGCACCTTTTCATGTACTTTTTGGGCATTTGGATGTATTCTTCTTTAATATGTCTATTCAGGGGTGCCTGGGTCTCTCAGTCCATTAAGTGCCTGACTCTTAATTTCACTTCAGGTCATGATCTCATGAGTTAGAGCCCCACATTGGGCTCTGTGCTGACCACATGGAGTCTGGCTGGTCTTCTGTGTCTCCCTCTCTCTCTGCCTCTCTCTCTCTCACCCTCTCTCGCTCCTCTCTCTCTCAAAATAAATAAACTGGAAAAAATAAAATGAAATGTGTGTTCAGATCCTTTGCTCATTTTTATGTTTTAAAAAGTTTATTTATTAATTTTCGAGAGAGAGAGAGGGAATGATAGAATCCCAAGCAAGCTCCACACTGTCAGCCCTGAGAAGCTTTAATCCCATTGAACAGTGAGATCATGACCTAAGCTAGAACCAAGAGTTGTTGGTCACTTAACTGACTGAGCCACTCAGGCACCCCTCCTTTGCTCATTCTTTAATTGGATTCCTTTCTCTTCTCTTCTTTTCTTTTCTTTTCTTTTCTTTTTTCTTTTCCTTTTTTTTTTCTTTTGAGTTGTACAAACTCTTCTATGTTGGATATTAATCCTTGGATATGTAGTTTGCAAATATTTTCTCCCATTCCATAGGATGCCTTTTTATTTGTTGTTGTTGTCTCTGCTGCGTAGTAACTTTATAGTTTGATGTAGTCCCACTTGTTTATTTATTTTTTGTTGTTGTTGCCATTGCTTTGGATATCAGAATTGATAATCAGAACCAAAAAAATATTGCCAAGACCAATGTCCTGATGCTTACCCTCTGTGTTTTCTCCTAGTAGTTTTACAGTTTGAAGTTTAAAATTTAAGTGTTTTCTCTATTTTTAGTTGATTTTTGTGTATAGTATAACTTGAAAGTTCAATTTTAATTTTTTGCATGTAGCTCTTCCGTTTTCCTGGCACCATTTGTTGAAGAGGTTATCATTTCCCCTATTTTATATTCTTAGCTCCTTTGTCATAAATTAATTGACCATATATATGTGGGTTTATTTCTGAGCTCTCTATTCTGTGTCATTGATTTGTGTCTGTTTTTATATCAATATTATTATGTTTTGATTACTTCAGCTTTGTAATATAAGTAGAAATCAGGAAGTATGACCTCCAGTTCTTCTTTCTCAAGATTTCTTTGAGCATTCAGGGTATTTGTATTTCCATAAAATTTAGGATTTTTTTCTTTAAACAGCTTATTATCATATTAATAGATCACCAATGAAATATGCAATATCTCAGTATAATTACTCTGGCTGTTTAAAGCATTGGTGCTGAGAATCTGATCACCTGTATGAATTTCCATAAAGGACTGGTAAATTCCTACAGAGAAAACTTTATTCTGTTGTTTCAACATACATGCTTCATCCTAGCCAGCTATCTTATAAAAATAGGACTGCTTAGTTATCTATTGCTGGATTATAAATTACTTAAAACAAATCTTTATTATATCACATAGTTTCTAAAGGTCAAGAATTTCAGCGTGGCTTGCCCTGGTAGCTCTGGTTTAGGGTCCCTCATGAAGTATCAGTAAAATTGTCAGTGTGAGCTGTTGCTTTGAATTTGGTTGGGTTGAAAGTTCCTCTTCCAGTCTCACTCACTTGACTATTGGTGAGAAGTTTCAGTTCCTTGCCTCTCTGTAAGCCTCCTCATAAGGCTTCTCATGAAATGACATCCCTTATTGCAAAGGGTGCAAGATAGAGACAGAAAGAGAGTGTTTGCTGAGAAGCCATGGTTTTTTATAGTTACAGATTCTCTAAGGTGAAAGTTACAGGTTTTTGTTTGTTTGTTTGTTTGTTTTGTTTTTACTAACTTTCAGAGAAAGATGAAAGCAGAACAGTAGTTGAAGAAGTAAATGCAGATTTTTATTCAGGACTACTGCAATAGGGAAAAAGAGACCTTGGTTAAGAACTGGGCTCAATTCTAACCACAGGATGGCCGAGTAGGAATTTATAGCCAAGCAGCAAGGTAGGGGTCAGTGGGTGGAAAATTGGTAGGAAGAAACATCACAGGTAAGGTGTTCCTGGCTAAACCAACCTAACAGGAGTCTTTGTGAAAGCAGGCTAGGTGAGGAGATATCACCTGGGGGTGGTGGAGGGGGAGGAACCTGATCAGATGATCATCTGGGGATAGTGGAGGATAAGGAACCTAATCAGATATCGAGGCTGATCAAGTTTTGAGAGTGGAGAGGCTCTTGCTATGCTGACTTAGCAGAGTTCTTGCTATACCTAGATTTTACCAAAAAAGTACACAGATTGGCCTAGGAGAAATTTCAGGAGCCTCACTCAAGTTTGGTCAAGCAAATAATCTTTGTCATAACCTAATCATAAAGTCACACACTATCACTTCTACCATGTTATTGGTTACATAGGCCAACCAGATGCAATGTGGAATTGTATTCCAAGAGACTAAATACAGGGAGGTCAGGATCATTATGAGCTGTCTTGGAGGCTAGCCACCACAACGTTCCTTATTTAGCATCAGCCCAGTGAGGGGTACACTAATTTGGGGGATTGAGAATTGATTGTATATATACTTTAGAAGCAGATTTTAAAATCCAGTATAAATTGTCTCCCACCATTTCATCTTAAAATCATCTTTACTTATGAATAACAGTACATTCACCAACACTCCCTCACTTTTCTGAAGTTTCACTTTCTGTGATTTTGCTTAATCACAGTCAGCTGTAATCAGGAAGCAGATAATCCTCCTTCTGACATACATCAAAAGGTCAGTAGTAGCTTAACTATGTCCCAATACCTACATTATTTACCTCACTTCATCTCATCACATAGGAGTTTTATCATCTCGGGTCACTAGAAGGCTGAGCACAGCACAATAAGATATTTTGAGACACCGCTTTCACATAACTTTCATTACAGAATATTGTTATAGTTTCCTATTTTATTGTTAGTTATTGAGGTTAACCTCCTACTGTTCTTAAACTTGATCATAAATTTGCATAGGAGAAAACATAGTGTATTATAGGATTCAGAACGATCCATGGTTCCAGGCATCCACTAGGGGACTACTGTCTGTGTATCAAAAATTCTTCTCAAAAGTGCTAAATCCTTTTAAAGTATGAGAAAAATCTTTACCATTTTGTAAAATATGGTAAAAAAATATTACCATTTTGTAATAAGAAAGATCATAAAGTGACTCTTGTGACTTAGTTTTTAGATAAAAATCACTGGTAGTGTGAGTTTAAATTTAATAATTTCTGTGGGTATTGTTATATCGGATATTTAGAGGCTCATTTAATTCAATACAATAAAATAGATTGCCAAATAAATGAAATCTAAGATTTTATATACATTGTTAATAAATACAGAAAACCAATCAACACTTTTTTTAAAAACTTTTTTAATGTCCATTTATTTTTCAAACAGAGAGACATAAACACAGAGCGGGAGCAGGGGAGGAGCAGAGAGGAGACACAGAATCTGAAGCAGGCTCCAGGCTCTGAGCTGCCAGCACAGAGTCAGATACGGGGCTCAAGCCCACGAACCATGAGATCATGACCTGAGTCGAGGTTGGACGTTTAACTGACTGAGCCCTCAGGTGCCCCAACATGGTTTTAGATAGAAGGATTTTCCAGTTTGGGGTTTCTTAAAATGGGTTTCAAATAAACTTGAACTGAAGGTCTTTCAGTGAGGGCCTGAAAATATGTCTAGTACTTTTTCACTTTTGAATTATGTTTAGACTGAATATATAGAAGTTCATTAATTGACAAGGCATATTTTTTGTTAGTTTGTTTCTTCGTTACACCAGGCACTCTTTACACCAGACACTCTTCTAAGCACTGAGAATAAGGCAGTTAACTAAACATGTAAAGACTCTGTAGCCTGTGATTTAGTTGGGGAGATTGATGATTAAACAAAAATAGAATAGAAAGAATAGAATAAAATATCAGGTAGTTATAAAATCTATAAAGAAAAATAAAAGAGAAAAATGGAGACCAAAATGATATTTCATTTAACATGTTTTTTTGAGGTGGTGGTTGAGGGTTGGAGGGTGAGAATCTTGAGAAGGTTCCGTACTCAATGGGGAGCCTGACAAAGGGCTCAGTCCCACCACCCTGAGATCATGAGCTAAGCTGAAATCAAGTGTCTGATGCTTAATGGACTGAGCTACCCAGGTGCTCTGATATTTTATTTTAGATGTTATATCAGGGATATTTATCTAAGAAGATGACATTAAGAGAGAACCAATTAAAAAGTGGGGAAAAATGTGGATGAAGAACATATCAGGCAGAGGGGATTTATTCTTTCATACCAGTTCTTTTCTATGTCACATAGAAAGAAGAACTAATGAGATTGTAGTGTTGGTCAAATTAGAACAGTGATATTATTATACAATGTATAATAATGTTATTATACATAGAGCATTTCATTCCCTTTTTGAGTAAAAATTCACTGTTCATTATTATACAAGGAATCAAAGAGAAGGCAATGTACTATTATTGGTGAAGCCGGAAGATGGGGCAGATTGAGTTAACAAATGTTGAAGTCCTTTTTATATTATAAATGAGTGGTGTGTGTGTGTGTGTGTGTATAAATGCATATATTTGTTATCTGTATATGAAAAAGTATTAAATTAGAAATTTTAGGGGCATCTGGGTAACTCAGTTAAGTGTCTGTCTCTTTATTTTTGGTCTAGTTATGATCTCATAGTTCTTGGCATTGAGCTCCGTTTACAGCCTCTCACTCTCTCTTTCTTTGTCTCAAAATAAATAAGTAAACCTTAAAAAGAAGAAAATTTAGATATATAGGATTTAATGGGTTATCTAATCTAGTAATCTGTCAGTGGTTCTCAAATGTTAGTGAGCATCAGAACAACCTGATGGGGTTTTTAATTTAATTTTATTTCACCATTCAGTTTCAGTTTTACATAGAAATTACGTGTATAGTACAAAAATCAAAATAATATTTTAAATTGCATTACTGTATTATTAAATATCCAACTACCCTGAGCTGAACCACTCTGACCTTTTCCCCTAGGTCAGTAAGCAAGTAATAACTATTTCCAATTTCTTGTGTATCTTAACTGATTATATTCAAATTTAAGAAAACATTTTTTATAAATTCTTACTCCTACTTTGTTACACAAATACAGTATTTTTTATATACACTGTTGTATACTCTGCTATTTTTTACTTAATAAATCCTGGTAATCTTTCTATAATACTTGACAGATTACTCTTTTTTTTTTTTTTTTTGGCTTTTAAGTTTTAATTTTAATTCCACTTAGTTAACATGCAGCATTATATTAGTGTCAGGTTTACAATATAGTGATTCAACAATCCATACATCACCCTGTGCTCATGAGGACAAGTGCACTCCTTCTTGCCCATCACCTACGTATCCCATCCCCCACCACCCACCTCCTTTCTGCTAATCATCAGTTTGTTTCCTATAGCTTAGAGTCTGTTTCTTTGTTTGCCTCGCTTTATATCTTTTTTCCCCTTTCCTCTTTTGTTCTGTTTCTTAAATTTCACAGATGAGTGAAATCATACCGTATTTGTCTTTCTCTGACTTATATCATTTAGCATTATACTCTCTAGCTCCATCCATATTGTTGCAAATGGCAATATTTTATTCTTTTTTTAACATTTTTAATGCTTATTTATTTTTGAAAGAGAGAGAGAGAGATGGAGTATTATCAGGGGAGGGGCAGAGAGACAGGGAGACACAGAATCTGAAGCAGGCTCCAGGCTCTGAGCTGTCAGCACAGAGACCAGCACAGAACTTGAACTCATGGACCATGAGATCATGACCTCAGCTGAAGTCAGACACTTAACCAACTGAGCCACCCAGTAACCCAGATTTTATTCTTTTTCATGGCTGAATAATATTCCATTGTATATCTATGCTGCATGTTTTCTTCATTCATCAATCAGTGGACATTTGAGCGGCTTACTTATCTTGGTTATTGTAAATAATTCTGCTATAAACTGTGCATGTATCCCTCTGAATTAATATTTTTATATCCTTTGGGTAAATATCCAGTAGTGTGAATTCTGGGCATAGGCTACTTCTATTTTTTTTTTTACTTTTTGAGAAGCTTTTATGCTGTTTTCCACAGAGGATTTAACAGTTTGAATTCTCACCAAGAGTAAATGAGGTATTCCTTTTCATCACATCCTTGCTAACATCTTTTGTTTCTTGTGTTGTTGATTTTAGCCACCCTGACAGTGTGAGGTGATATCTCATTAAACTTTTATTGGTATTTACCTGATTATAAGTGATTATGGACATTATATCATGTGCCTGTTGGCCATCTGTATGTTGTCTGTAGAGGAATGTCTGTTCATATCTTCTGCCCATTTTTTAAATTGAATTATTTGTCTTATCAGTGTTCATCTGTATCAGCTCTTTATAGATTTTGGATACTAAGCCTTTATCAGATTTATCATTTTCAAATATCTTCTCCAGTCAGTAGGTTGCCTTTCAGTTTTGTTGATTGTTTCCTTCACTGAGCAGAAGCTTCTTCTTCTTCTTCTTCTTCTTTTTTTTTTTAAAGTAGTTCCAGTGTTTTGGGTTCTGTTTCCCTTGTTTCAGGAAATAGCTAAAAAAAAAAAGTTGCTAAGGCCAATGTCAAAGAATTTACTGCTTGTGTTCTTTTCTGGGATTTTTTGGTTTCAGGTCTCACATTTAGGTCTTTCATTCATTTTGAATTCTTTTTTGTATATGGTGTAAGAATTCATTTGTCTGTTGCTTTCCAGATTTCCCAGCACCCTTTGTTGAAAAGACTGTCTTCAGTCTTTTCATGCTTTGTTGAAGATTGATTGACCATATGGTTGGGGATTCACTTCTGGATTTCCTTTCTGGTCCGTTGGTGTAGGGGTGTATTTTTGTGCTGGTACCCTACTGTTTTGATCACTACAGCTTTGTAATATAACTTGAAGTCTGGAATTGTGATGCCTCCAGCTTTGCTTTTCTTTTTCAAGTTTGCTTTGGCTATTCAAGGTCTTTTGTGGCTCCATACAAATGTCAGGATTGTTTTTCCTACTTTGATGAAAAATGCTGTTGATATTTTGACAAGGATTGCATTAAATGTGTAGATTGTTTTGGGTACAATAGACATTTTGACAATATTTGTTCTTTCAGTCCATAAGCATGAAATATTTTTTTTCATTTTTTGTGTCACCTTCAATTTCTTTCATTAATGTTTTATAGCTTTCAGAATATAGGTCTTTCACCTCTTTGGTAAGGTTTTTTTCCTAGAAATCTTATTGTTTTTGGTGCAATTGTAAATGTGATTGACTCCTCAATTTCTCTTTCTGCTTCCTCATTATTGGTGTATAGAAATGCAACAGATTTCCGTATGTTGATTTTGTATTCTGTGACTTGATTGAATTCATTTATCAGTTCTAGCAATTTTTTGGTAGAGTCTTTTGGGTTTTCTATATAGAGTATCATATCATGTGCTGATAGTGAAAGTTTGACTTCATCCTTGTTGGTTTGGATGCCTTTTATTTCTTTTTGTTGTCTTATTGCTTTGGCTAGGACTTGCAGTACTATGCTAAATAAATGTGGTGAGAATAGACATCTCTGTCTTGTTCCTGACCTTGGAGTAGGGATGTGGAAAGATCTCAGTTTTTCCCCAAGTAGGATGATGTTAGTTGTGGGTTTTTCATATATGGCTATTATTATAGTGAGGAATGTTCCCTCTAAACTTACTCTGTTGAGGGTTTTTATCATGAACAGATGTTGTACATTGTCAAATGCTTTTTCTGCATTTATTGAAAGATCATATGATTCTTATCTTTTCTTTTAGTAAGTTATGTATGATGTTGATTGATTTATGAATATTGAACCACCCTTGAAACCAAGGAATAAATCCCACTTGATTGTGGTGAATGATTTTTTAAATGTATTTTTAGATTTGGTTTGCTAGTATTTCACTGAGGATGTTTGCATCTATATTCATTAGGAATATTGGCCTGTAGTCTTTTTTAATGGTATTTATTCCCTATCTTTATTGGAGCATGGCTTTATAGTTTATTATTGTATCATATTTTATTTGTCTGAGGTCCTACTAGGGATATTTTGTTTCTTTTTTTTTTCCCTGACTGTAATTCCAATATCCAAAAAAAGCAAAATAAAACAAAAAATCCAACTTATTCAAATGTGATTTTATAGTTTCAAAATATATACATAAGAAATTCTCAAGAGTCAGACTGCACAGTCAATAGGTAATTGCATCTGGAATCTGATAAACAATGTCAAATCACTCTGAAGTGGTAGATATTTGCACAAGCAATACATAATAATGTCTGTTTCTTCACAGACTCCCAGAAGGTGTGAGTTTTCAAATTTGGAGAGCTTTGCCAAAAGTGTTAGATTAAAGATTTTACTTCTTATATTTTACTTCTAACATTATCTTATATTTACTTCTTACATCTACATTTCTTTTATGAGTGGAATTGAACATACCTTTTTATATTCAAGGGACTTTTTTTATTTCCTTCCATATGTACTGAATAATGATATACTTTGTAATTTTTCTATTGTTGGTCTTTCCTTATGACTCCTAAGAGACCTCATATACTCTTTATATGAGCTATATATATTTTTCCCATTTAATAGTTTGTAATTTTAATTTACTCGCTATATTTTAATGATATAATTTTTAAAAATTTTTACATAATCAAATTTATTCATCCATGTGTTTTTAATGCTTCTTAAATTTTTAGGTTGGAACATTGTCCCCTTCATGTATAAATATAAAGGCACTTGTTATTTCCTACAGTACATTTATAGTCTTTAAAAAAATAAATAAATATGTAATCCACTTGGAGTTTACCCTGATATATGAGAATGCTTTTTAAAATACAAACTCCAAAATTTCAAAAAATAAAAATATAAACAGATGGAAAAAAACCCAAAGTTTTATTACATGCTCACAGAGGCCCAGTATTGAAATTGATACCTGAAGAAATGACCAAGGCAAGCAGTTTTTATACTTTCTTAGAGTCTATAAATCCATGAGGAATTGACAAGACAAAGAAAACTTTAGGAGCATCAGTTAGTAAGGATGTCTAAACAGAATTTGGGCTAAGGTAGTACATTATTAAAAAGGAACAAAGTTTGTTTATACAGCCTTCTTGGCTCTAAATTTCCAGTCTTTGATGATAAAGATATCTATTACCTCCTAGTACAGGGAGGGTCTCTTTCAAATGGAAGATTTCCTGCCTTCAGAGATACAGAGGGGGTTCTGCGTATTCTTCTTGGACAGGCTGTCTCTTAGGTAACTTTTATTAAAATTAAAAATAAATACATAATCAGTATGTTGAAGTGGCACATTTTGGGGCAGCCTGCCCTTGGCCCCTACATTAGACTTTGCCTGGTGCTTATTCTGTAGTATCAGGACAGGCATTTGAGGAAAGAGGAGGGCAGAGAATTTTCATGTGAAGTTAAAAGTGTGGGGAAGCACAAAGGAACTGGAACCTGTGAGGGAAAGCAGGAATCATGTTGCTTCTGGACCCTCTATGAGCTTTCAAAATAACCTGTGAAAGAAGCTGGTGCCCCTCCCCTCCTTTTTTAACCTAACCCAGGTGTTGGAGGAGCTGAAGGGGCTGTATACCCAACAGCTGCTCCATAGTTGGCAGATGCTGGCCCGGAACTCAAGTAACCTGGGGCCGGAGTTGCTGAGAACTGGTGAAGACAACAGATGAGCAGCGACATGGACGTCCTGTGCAGCTGGTGCCCTGTGCCCAGCTCCTCAGCAGAAAAAGGATATAGGTGCTGCTTCTTAGATGCTTGACTTTTATCATGCAGACTGTGTGCAAAATATTTCCTGTGGCTGAAACTAACCTGCAACCATTTCCTCTTTGGGAAAATTAGTCCTAGCTTAGCTACCCCGACAGAGCACAATCCACTAAAATCTAGCCATTGTCAGTTTGGCATCAATGTAAGACACTTCCCCATGCTTCTGTTCAAATTAAGGTCCTAGCAAAGTCACGTGATTGCCTAACATAGTGCTGTCTTTCTTGTGCAATTGAAACACACCAATCAGAGACGTATCCTCAAAAGAGGATACATTATTTCTTTATCCATCTTTATAGAAGTTCATCCTTTTCACAGACTCACATTCCTCCTTTAATATTCTCAGAAATGTATTTCCTGAGATATTAACTACTATTGAGATATATTATGTCAGATGGCATGGGATTGAGAAAAGGGAGAAAAAATGCAAAATATATTTATAAATGTATTCATATCAAAATAAGGAATAAATTACTTATAACTGTTACAGTCCTGGACTCTGGAACTGGTATGGCCATAGCTAGTATTTATGATGACTTTCTTCTACTACCCATTTCATATTCTCTTTGGCATTAAAAAAATAAAAACAAACTTCTCAGATGCTCATGTTTCTTTGCCTGGTGGAATGACTGGGACTTTGAATCTGAAGATCTTTCATGTGCAAGTAGCCCAAAGACCACTCTGAGAGTTCCTGATTCATGAATTCCCTCCACTGAATTCCTAGTAAGTCAGGTTTGTAAGCCCAGAGAATTCACTACTTTCTGAAAGGGCCCAGCAAATTAATCCAAACAACAGAAGAACAAGAATATACCATATTTAAAAAATCTATATATTGTCATCTCAAATGACATTTTCATGTAAATAACTAAATCATTACCTAATTTAGACAAAGTATATTGTTCATTTGTATGTCCCGTGGCATTTCTTTTATATTTCAACTGATTTGGGAGATAAATCACCATGCAAGTTTTCATCTACTGTTACGGCATAAAGAGGGGCAAAGCAAGATCTGTTAAGCCAAAATGACAGGTAGATATTATTTTATATCTTAAAGTTTCACTCCTAAATACCAGTCTTCTTTCAACAATCAAATTTATGTCTCACAAAATTATGAATTCAATGTCGTAGTGGCTTCAAATTGTTGAAATTGAATTTGCATATAGCGCTCATTAAGTAAACAAATAAATCTTATGTGCCAAGTGCTGAAGAAGTTAAAGGAGTAAGGAAGTCTGGCTGGAGGGGTGGGAATGGCTGAGAGAGTCATGATAAGACTTTTCTCCAACAGACAAATGATACAACTGTATTATTCCTGGCATACGCTGCTGGTGTTACAAAGATTACACTCTATCAAACATTTTCCTTTGCAGGTAATCTGTTTTCTCTCTTCTTGTAGTCTTTAAGATTTTTGTCTTTATCCTTGGGATGACTAGGTGGCTTAGTCAGTTAAGCGTCCGACTTTGACTCAGGTCATGATCTCATGGTTTGTGAATTTGAGCCCCGTGTCAGGCTCTGTGCTGACAGCTCAGAACCTGGAGCCTGCTTCAGATTCTGTGTCTCCCTCTCTCTCTGCCTGTCCCCTGCTCACGCTCTGTCTCTCCCTCTCTCAAAAATAAATAAACATAAAAAAAGAAAAAAGAAAAAACAGATTTTGTGTTTATCCTTGATGTTTCATAGTTATTATGATATGTTTAGCATAAATGTTTTTTTTATTATACTTGATATTTGGCCTGTGTGTGTGTGTGTGTGTATGTGTGTGTTTGACCTGAAAATGACCTGAAAAAGTCCTTAGGAAATCTACATAATTACTTCTTTAACAACACCATCGTTTCTTATCTTTTCTTTCAAAATTCTTAATTCATGTTGGGATCTCTTTCGCTAGTCTGAGTATCTGTGGACAGAAGGATTCTTTTCACCCTCTTACATCCTTGAGGCTAGTCTCTTGAAACTGGAACATTTTCAGTGCCCTTTACTTTGTAAAGACCAAGCCTGACCATCATGGCCAGCCTCAAACCCCAAAGCACAGCAATTCTGGTAGCCTTACTCTAAATGTTATTTAGAGTTCTTTTGTGTTTTTGTTTCTACTGTTACATTTTCCTTATTGTTCAGTGTTAGGAACAGAGAGAAGGCATCAGAGAGTGATCTTCCTCTGCCAACTGAGTCAGCAGTTCATAATTGCAGCATTTATTGCTTTCTTCCCTTTAAAACACGTTTCTAACCCTTTAATGTTTTCTCATTTTTATCATTTTCATTTTTCCCCTCTTTTAAAAATCTCTTAGTCATGTATAAACTTTCAGCGGCATATTTGAAACTTATATTTGTATGTATATGTCTCATTCTGATGTATTTCCTATATATTCATATAATACATCTCTGTATATACGATTATTGGGATTAATATATTTTATGTTTGATAGTTGAATAGATATATTTGCTTTAGAGTAGAAATGAGAGTAGAGGGTACTTGGGAATAAATACACAAGTTTTAAGTGTTTAGAGTAATAAACATGCTATATGAAATGGAGCAGAGAGAATAGGGTAAATCATAAATATTAAAAAGAGTACAGCATCCCATGGTCAAATCCTTACCACATCCTCTCTGAGGAGTCAAACCCAAAGTAAAAAATAAAAAATATAAAGAAAAAGCTGTTTTGAACAATTTACTGGCTAATGACAGAATTATATAAACATAAATTTTAAAAGAATCAAAAACAGAGTGAAGAAGTAGAGCAAACAGAAAAACCTGTGAAAAATTAATTCCCAGGACAAGAATGTTCAAACATGATAATGGTATTAGGCAGGCAAAGAGAAATGTGTGTCATCCTGGACAAGAAAGGAAATATGCAAATGTATTCTTCACTCAAGAGTCTGCATGTTAACAAGCACAGCCTAGCAACTAATCAGCCTCCAATATCCCAATGCATTGTCTTCGCTATAGTAGTAATGACCTACATAGCGATGTTTTACTGAGATATAAATATATAAATGAAAAGATTCGTGGCAATTGTTTTAGGAAAGTGGGCTTTTAAAAAGGTCTAAAAGTGCTAAATAATGGCTAAGAAAGGTTTCGGTTCTAATATTTTTATTTGCCCTTACGATATCAAAGATTCTCCTTTTTAGCCTTCTGCATTTCTTTTCCCCACATAAACAATAGAAAAAAATAAGGCTGTAACGTCTCTTCTGGGAAATTCATCTCTCTGCAGGGAGAAGTAAAAGCAAACAAACAAGAATATGTTAAGCCACAGATCATGCCAATCCAGATGGAAGATAAAAATCATCACCTTTTTGTCTAAACTAGTAAAAAATGTACTCTAAACTTCCTTGGAAATAAAATAAATGAAGTGAAACCTCAATCACTAAAGTTAACAAATATGCATTGACTACCTAGTTTGTGCCAGATATTTGGGATGAATGAGCAGGCAAAACAAATTTAGATGACTTTCTTCAGGGAGCTTGCATTTTGGTAAAAGACAACAATTTAACAATAAACAAAATGACTGTATGTTAAGTACATGGTATGTTAGGGCATATTGAGGACTAGGGAAAATAAACAAGTATACCAGGGAAGGCAGATTGGCAATGCTTTTCTGAGAAGATGGCATTTGAACAAATGTTTGAAAAAGATGAGGAACCTGGATTTCTTGATGTGTGTGTGATAAGGGTTCTAGGCAGAGACAGAAAGTGATATTAAGACCTGCATTCATTTTTTTTTTTTTTAATTTCTGAGAGAGATAGAGTGCGCGTGAGCAGGGGAGGGTCAGAGAGAGGGAGACACAGAATCTGAACCAGGTTCCAGGCTCTGAGCTAACTGTCACCACAGAGCCTGACACGGGGCTAGAACCCACGAACCATGAGATCATGACCTGAGCCTAAGTCAGATGCTTAACCGACTGAGCCACCTAGGTGGCCCTAAGACCTACATTCAATATTAAATGTTCTTACCAGAGGAATGAAATGGTAATTATGTGACATGATGGAGGTGTTAATGAATGCTATGATAATCATTTTGCAAAGTATAAAAATATCAAATCATCATGTCGTACACCTTGAATTTACACAATGTTACATGTCTATTATATCTCAATAAAGCTAGAAAAAAAGTATAGTTAGTAATAAGGTGAAAAAAGAAAATGTTCCCAGTGTGTTTGAGGAACAAAAGAGGCCAGAGTGACTGAATAGAGTGAGTGAGCAATGGGTGGAGAATTAGTGAGAGATGAAAGCTGAAATACAGTGAGGTTCTTATCATTTGCTTAGGGTTTCTCCATCTCCACACAATTGACTGGATAACTCTTCTTTGTGGGGAGGCTCTCCAATGCATTCTAAGGTAAATTAGCACTTTCCTGGATTCCACCCATTAGGTATCAATAGGACCTCCTACAGATTGAGTAATAGTCAAATTTGTCTTCAGATTATTGCCAAGTATCCCCTAGGCGGTAAAATGACCCTCACTTGAGAATCCACTCAGGTAGAGGCTTGTGGTCCATTATAAAAATATAAGAACTCTTTTTTCTCTTCACAGTAACATGGGGCAATTGTTGGAGGATTTCAAGCCCGAGGCTTATGTTTTACAGCATCATCTTGGCTACTGCCTTGAAAATAGATTTCAGGGCAGCAAGGGAAACTTGGGGCTACCAAATAGGAGGCTAGTGCAGGGGTCCAGGCAACGGATGCTTGTGGAGACCACCAAGTTTTGAGAAGTTGAGTGGTGAGGATGAATGGTACCAACATGATTTCCTAATAGTTTGCATGTGGGATGTGGGAGATGGGAGAAATTTAGAAGTCAAGCCCGGCACTGATGTTTTCACCTGAATAATTGGAAGGATGGAAATACCATCAAATATCATGGGCAAATAATAAAATAAAAATATAACATTAAGGTATTTTAATATTTCAGCTATTTTTTTCCAAAAAAAAAGTAGGTCTTAGGCTAGGATCTGTTGTAATTTTAAGGTATTTCAAATATGTAAGTCATGGATCCACAGTAAATATCACTCTTGGTTATTGCTCTTTTGTTCACATGAAACTTGCATCCCCATTGTTCTGCATAATGAAAGTAATATATGCCAATGACCTAAAAAGTGAAAGTAATCTCCCTTTACATAATAATTTTCTTCACATTAATTTTTATATTTGAAATCTTCATATTGTCATTTGCATTAATAAAAGTAATAGTTCTTTTAAACTTAAAAGTAAACATTGAGTAAATTGGACATAAGTAAAAAGTCAGATAAGCAAACTTCTCAGTGGAACCTGAAAATCCTCTATAGAATCCCTGAGACATGCCCTTCCCTTAACTAAACTTTCCCGTTTCTTAGGTTTAGAGAAAAATACTTTTTGTGAAGCCCACATTAAATTTTTCTTTTTTTAGTAGAATTTTCTCTTTCAAATACCAACTTTCCATTCCTGTCTGCCTTTCACTGAGACACATGATAAAAAGGGCATGATGCTTAGAATCTTGTTTTTTCTCACTTTTTAATTTATTCACTAATTCAGTGGTGTATGAAATATTAATAGGCTATAGGTAAAAAAAAGGAATCTGTTTTCAGATTAATTCTGAAACACTATATTTAAAGGCAAATATCGCACAGTTTCTCAACCTCTGAGCTTTTCAAAACCTTGTATGTGCTGAAACATATCAAGGGAACTCTAAGTAAGGTATATAGATTGTAACTGTTCTTGAACCGATTTGAATATGAATATATTTTTACCTGTTAATGTATGTGTAACATCTTTCCAGTCTGAATATTCTAACAAATACAGTTGGAGAAAAACTATGTTAATGGCCCTAACAAATATACTGTAACTCACAACTTAGAACATTTACATGATCCTGTCTTCATACTATTTGTCCCTTTGAGAAACGACCATTTTCCTTAAAATCCTTACCCTTTTGCTTCTGAGCACTCTACTTGTGCTCTTCCTCATTCAGTTCTGTTTTCCTAAATCAGTCTTCTGCATATATGATCCTGAAATATAGAAATTTTGTAAAATTCTGTTTTCAGTACCTTTAAAAATGCTCTACATTTTTTTTTTTTAATTTTCACCACTGCAATCATCTTTTCTATGGCTTCTAAGCCTACATCTTTATTCTGACTTCCTGATCTTTTGACTTTAATGAAGTTTGGCATGTTTGTCATATCTCCTTATGCATAAGAAAATTGCAATGTCTCAAATTGTATTTTTTCTACTTGTTCTCCAAACCCTTCATTCTGCTGTCTCAATAAGCATCAAAATACTTTCAGTCTACCATACCAAAATAGCAGAAATAATTTTAGTTTCCGTTTTAATTTACACATAATATTCAGTCTGACTCCAAGTTTTTTCTGAGTTTGACTCTAGTTTCTCTGTGTTTAACTCAGTGTTTCCTCAGACTTTTGTTTTAGTTCAATCTTATGGCTGTCCTACTTCCTTTAATGAACTATTAACAAGATTTCAGCCAGAGTTTCTGTTTCAAGCCGTTTCTGAATAAATCCTTCTGGTGATGTCACGTTGTATTCATCACTCACTGTTATGGGTAGAATTATGCTCATACTTTTCTCTAAATATCTACCTTTTAAAAGATCTAATAATTTCATAATCACCAATTCTTCTCATGAACTCTTTATCTTTCCATTCAAAATAGAGCACTCTCTTCTCTAGCCATCCTAAATAAATTATATCTATACTGATATGCTTATCATTCTACTTATTGTAAGAAAATTAGTTGCTCATATTTCTGTCTATCCTTTTAGATTGTCTTAAATTACTTAGATTGTAAGTAATATGGTTGGTGCTACATAAAATACCTGGATTTTGGGACAACACACATTCTCAGTTTGGCTTTGTGAATGTAATAACTTCTTTGAGGCTTTGTTTCTTCATTATTAAAGTGGTAAAAATTGCCCCTTAATTTGAATAACATGACATACTAAGAATAAATAGCACAGTGCTTATAAAGTCCACTGTATTTAAACTCTTGGAATGTCTCCAATTTCCTTTACATACACTCCTAGAATCTTTACAATACAAGCCACATACTAGGTAGTTAATAAGTATTGTTGAATAAAATACTGCAGCTATATTCCCTTTCCTTTCTATTTCCATGAGAATGAAGACCAATATTTATTCCATATGACTGGTGGTGTTCTTTGTAGCACAATATCTTATGAAAAAGAGACACTAATTGTCTATTGAACCATAAAGATTTTCACAACAAAAGTAACAAATTCAGTTGACGTTTTTAATCATTTATTCAAAAATGGCTTAGTTTATTTTCTATAAAATCATTTTTAAGAATTCTGTTCATAGTTCTAAGGCCAGATGACAATCATTAGCATTTATTGACCTTTTGCAGTAGTAATTTAATCGTTTGGGGAACAAAGTTGATTAATCACAGCTTGACATATTGAAATTTGGCATAATTCTTTCCCAAAAGTGTGTATAGGGCAGCAAGTTCTAGGGCATTCAGTGTAATAACTAAGGCACATATTACAAATAAAAGGTGCACAGTGAAGTCTTCCAGAAATTTAAGGTCACCAATTTTGGTAAAGTCTTTCAATTTGGGAATGGTCTTGCAAGAGTCCTGTAAATTGAGCATGTGCTTTAATCTCACCTCCATCCAGAAAGTCCAGGAAAATGGCTAATAGTTTAAAATAGGGAAAGAGGGTGAATGTAAACTAATGACGAGAATTCAAAAGACTCTAATAGTGAGGGAGAGGTTTTTAAAATATGGTCAATATTGAGAATTATCTCATTTAACAAACATCCAACATCATCTTCTAACATGATGAGGCTGGAACACTATATACTGTTTTTTTGTATCTCATTAGAGAGTCTTATAAAATCTCATGAATAAGGTATACTCAGGGTAAACTGAAATTTAGAACTGAGTCAAATGGGGAGAAAGAGACAGCGCTAGAGATTACAGGTTGTGCCAGAGGTGATAATTTGTTGCAGCTTCTGATTTTAGCCAAAACAAAACAAAAACAAAAACACCCCCCCCCAAAAAAACCAAAAAACAGATAAAGAATTGATATTTGTAGCATGAATCTCCTAATTTGGTAGGCTGATTCTTTTTTTTTTTTTTTTTTAATTTTTAATGTTTAGTTTTAAGAGAGATCAAGCTCAAGTTGAGGAGGGGCAGAGAGAGAGGGCAACATAGAATCCGAAGCAGACTCCAGGCCCTTTGCTGTCTGACACAGGGCTCAAACTCACAAACTGTGAGTTCATGACCTGAGCCAGAGTTAGAAGCTTACCTGACTGTACCACCCAGGCAACTCATATGCTGATTCTGAATTATGCAGTCTCTGAAAGTGACAGGGAGCAGCTCCTAAGGAAGCCCATTTCAGTACTCTGGCTTTAGAGGTCAGGTCAGACTAATATTAGTTTCTTCATATCCTCAAATAATTCAGTAAGCTATTTAACACTATGAAATCAATCCTCCATTCTTATGCTGAAGTGGATTTCATTCTCACCTTGATTCTGACCAATAGAAAATTACATCAGAGATTTCTTTAACTAATGACACTTAACAATATGGAAATGTGGGTTTTAATAATCTAGATAGATAAGTTGGAAGAGATTCAAGCAGGCATTTGCTTTGTTTATAGGATATTGGCTCTTCATATTATAGAGGACAAAACAATCACGTCATTATCTTTAGTAGTGAAAATGAAGTTTCTATGGAATGTGGTTTGATAGACATGACAGCTGCTGTAATAAAACCTTAGAGTGAGAAAGAAGCTTATCCTGCAGGTTGTTACATTATATCCAGTGTTCAGTTTCCCCCAGTCTCTCATCTGAAAGTTGGTTGGGAAAGAACTAGATCCTGTGATGTGCAATGTGGACACCTGGATAGAATTAAATAACACTAAATGTTACAATCTGCTCAAATCCTCTGGGCCTGCTGTGTGCCTCTCTGCCTTTGTTTTTAAAGGCTTGTCCCTCCTTATTTTGAAATGGCCTCACTTAAGGTCACTGAGCATGTCAGATAAAGGGCTAGTATCCAAAATCTATAAGGAATTCCAAACTCCACACCCAAAGAAACAAATTATCCAGTGAAGAAATGGGCAGAAGATATGAACAGACACTTCTCCAAAGAGGACATGCAGATGGCCAACAGACACATGAAACGATGCTCAGCATCCCTCATCATCAGGGAAATACAAATCAAAACCACATTGAGATACCACCACATGCCAGTCAGAGTGGCTAAAATGAACAAATCAGGAGACTATTGATGCTGGTGAGGATGTGGAGAAACAGGCACCCTCCTACATTGTTGGTGGGAATGTAAACTTGTGCAGCCCCTCTGGAAAACAGTGTGGAGTTTCCTCAGAAAATTAACAGTAGAACTCCCCTATGACCCAGCAATAACACTGCTAGGAATTTACCCAAGGGATACAGGAGTGCTGATGCATAGGGGCACATGTACCACAATGTTCATAGCAGCACTCTCCACAATAGCCAAATCATGGAAAAAGCCTAAGTGTCCATCAATGGGCAAATGGATCAAGAAGATGTGGTTTATCTATATGATGGAATACTACATGGCAATGAGAATGAATGAAATCTGGCCATATGTAGCAACATGGATGGACCTTGAGGGGGTTATGCTGAGCGAAATAAGTCAGGCAGAGAAGGACAGATACCCATATGTTTGCACGTATAGGTGGATTAGGAGGAACTTAACAGAGGACCATGGGGGGAGAAGAAGGAGAAAAATAGTTGAGGGGAGGGAGGGAGGCAAACCATGAGAGGCTCTTGAATGCTGAGAACAAACTGAGGGCTGATGGGGTGGGGAAGAGGGGAAAAGGGGTGATGGACATGGAGGAGGGCACTTGTGGAGATGAGCACTGGGTGTTATATGGAAACCAACTTGACAATAAATTATTTTTTAAAAAAAAGTCAATAGGAAAAAATCCAAGGAATACCAGTTCTCCTCATCTCCCAATTCTATGATTTCTTACCACCTCCAAACTTCAACCTTCCTCTCAGTGGCAAGAAAATATTTGCCCAGAAAAAAAGAAGTTTTACATAGGAATGATGCAAGATTTGACTTATCTTTAGAAGCATGAAAACAATGTAGGAAAATGTCTGTGAAACTATTTGAAAAGAATCACAATTAGAATCAGTTGCCTTATAGAAATGAGAGTTTGAGAGAAATTAACAGAAATTATGCATTTTCCTACTTTTTGCCTTTTCTTGGTTACTGGAATGAACCACAAATCAAATTTAGT
Organism: Hyaena hyaena; assembly: GCF_003009895.1. NCBI lineage: Eukaryota > Metazoa > Chordata > Mammalia > Carnivora > Hyaenidae > Hyaena > Hyaena hyaena. Next base: position 64,805 of record NW_024082808.1, on the reverse strand, counting down.
CTCTACTGAAATTATGATGCCTGCAATTCCTTGTTATGATAAGATAAAAGGAACTCCAAAACCTGAGGAGATACAAATTTTAGATTTCATTGCATGTAACTTATTTTGCTATCTCATAATTAGGTGTCCAATGGGCTAAGGAAATATTTACATTTCAATGACATTGAGGAATATTGAGCCCCTACATGGGGCTCAAACTCATCAGCCGTGAGATCATGACCTGAGTGGAAATTGGACGCTTAACCAATTGAGCCACCCAGATGCCCCAAGGGATATATTTTATAAGTATCATTGAAAATACTGTAATGGTTGTTCTTTATAGGATAGAGATAGAAATAAATATGGAAGATGTTTGAAATTAGCTAATTGATTTCTATGGAGATGATGGAATCCTAGAGTGTCAGAGGCAAAGACACATCACCTGACATCTATAAGAAAGGTGGACACACTTACCATAATGGGCAACAAGTTTATAATTGGGATAGTTGGCACACTAGAGTATTGATGGTGACTAATGGCTATGCTCGGCACAGAAAGAAATGGCCAGCCATCTAGGACCATACATCTTTGCATAATCAAAATATAAATCTAAGTCTAATTAAAAGTAAAGCAGGTATTGATCATCCCAATGGAGAGTCATTTTGATCCAATTTGATCCAATTCCCAGACCTAGTTAAGTTCAGAAAGGCAGTGTCACTCACCTGAAGGATTGAAGAGCAGGCAGGTTTATGATTTAAGGAAAGATCCTGTATTGATATTTTAATTATGTATTTAAACCCTTCTTTTAGACTTCCGTCTTAAAAGAGACTTGGCCATTTACCAGTGTAAACGTTCATTCAAGGAATAAACATTTCCAGTTATCTGATTGATTTACTGAGCTATTAGTAATTTCTTGTGATCCAAAGGTGATCTACTAGTGAAAGTAGATTTTGGAACTGATTCCATCTTATCATGGGTTTTCTATATTAATCAACCTAACCAATAAAAACTTTCCTGGATCCTGAGTAAAATAGACATCCTCAACAGTTCACAGAAATACCACCTTGGTCCCCTGACCTCAAAGGTAAGAGTAATTATCATAAGATGGGATGAGTGTAACCTCTAGAACCAAATTTTCTTAGCAAAATAGCAAAGTGATAACAATACTATATTACTGAGTGAACCACATTAATAAATACTACTATTAAACACTTGAAAAATATAGATAGTATATCCACCTTTGATTCATCTGATTGGTCTGTATGAGAGACAGATGTGTCTTAAAAATGACAGTGGAGAAAATGAATGCATCCCCTGGTATGAAACTATCCATCTGCTAAATGCTCTTCCTCCATCCTCTAAGAGAAAACAGATGTAATTTGATTCAATCTATCAGGATACAGCAATATGCCTTCATTTTCCTACCTCTGCATTACATTAACTCTCCTGTAATAGATTCTAATTAACCCATAGGGACACTGATCATTTCAGTACCCCATAGTGTAGCATATCAGTCTATGACATTTATAGTGCCAAGATCTGGTGGGAAGAAAGAATCAGGTACCCTGAATGAATTGGTAAGATACATGCATTCTGGAGGCTGAGAGATAAGCCTCATGAAAATTCAAGACTGCTTCCTGAGTGAAGTTTCCAGGAGTCATAGCATGTGTGTGGGAATGATGTCAGGGTATTCCTTCCAAAGTGAAATACAAATTGTAGCTTCATTCACCCAAACCCACTAAAACAGAAGAACAATATTGTTTGGATTTTTTCAACTATGGAAACAAAAATGTATCATAGATAGGTGTTTTGTTCTCACCTATTTTACTGAGTAAGTTGAAAGTCTATTGGCTTTTATAAGAACTCAAAGCAAGAAGATGCTCTCCACCTTGTTCAGGGTTCAATCAATCAGCACAATCACTAGTCCTCAGGACCCTATAGATAGGCAAAGTTAGAAGACAAGTAGTAAACATCACAAGTTTCAGTTAGCCTGCAAGGCAAACACACAAAAGTTTACCTAACTCAACATACAACTTACATACTCTGTATTTGTTTTGGAAAATGAGCTCAAGATTTGCTGTTGCAATATTAGAAATCTTAAAATACAAAGAATAGAACATAGAGAAGTGATACCTAATGTGTATCAGTATAAACTTTATAGATTTAAAATGAATAAATATTGGTAATAGTTGAGAAATAAAAATATATAAAGGGGAAATAGAGCAGATGTAGAGCAAAAATGTTATGGTGATTATCCACAAAATTCTCCTATCTTTGTTTAGAGATTGAGGGATAATACTTATTCTTAATAATGGATTTATTTGGAACGCTTACTGACACTTATAGTTGTCAATAACTTTTTGGAGTTTTATATGCTAGAGAAGGTCTCTCCTTCTCACTTTATCTTTGTATTGTTCAGCCAAACAACCTACGCAGAATGTTCTTACTGCTGTGCTGGTTGGGGAAGGGAAGGTTCTCCTTTGGTTTCTTTGTTGTCCTTAAGAGACAATGCGGAGATAGGTTTTCATATTATATATAGATAGTGATAAACCATAAATTATGTCACATCCTACAAATGATTATTACTTGCATATGAGGACAGAGAAGTCTTCAGCAGAGGTAATAATTTTTTACTCAGGCAGTCTACTAATTTAGTTCTGTGGACATTGAGCGACCAGAGTTCTTGTGCTCTCATTCACGACCTTTGAAATAGACTCTGTCTTGCCCAAATTGCTGAACATATCTTTCAAAGAAGGCTCATTCCAGATCATTCTCATCTTTGAGTTTTATTATATTCCAATCACACTCATTCCTATCTTGCCACGTATCTTTTTCACTTTATTTATTTACAGTAATCTGTGATGGCAAATATAGTTCAAAAAGGGTGGATTGCTCTGTTTAAGTAGAAGTCATATCCTTAAGGAAATAAAATTCTGCCTAACACAAAGGTAAGAAAGTTTCATTCTTCCTAAAGAAAATTATCCAGGCATCAATCCCTAGAGATGCAGTAAGGAAGCGATTTTCTTCCATCTAGGGAATTCAGCTCTTTCTGTGAGAAACACCCAAAGTATTCCATCTAATGTACCAAAGCAAAGATAAAAAATATTTTCCTTCATGAAAAAATTAAGCACTTATATTCTGCTATATTTTAGATGTTTTGGTTTTGTTATAGAAAATCTGTATGGAATTATCCTGATCGTAAGGAAACATTTCCTTAAGTATCGAAATGATACAGTTTTCTCATATAAATTAGGAATTTGAGAAAGAATTTCTTGATGATTAAAAACTGTTGTTTATATAAATAATACATTATTTACATAAACTTGAGTCATTTTTGGCCAGGACATAAATGAGGAGTAGAGAATTGTATTAGATTTTTTTTTTATCAAAGTGATAAGTGAAAAAGGGGAATGAGAATTGTTTCAGATAGTTTTTGGGACAGTCACTAAGTGGTTTTGCCAGTAAATGAAAGTCAAGTGGTTATAGTTATCTATGAGTCCAGTGTAAGACAATTTGAAACAACTCTGGTATATAACATGCAGCACATTGTTGAAATAGACTATTGTAAGAAAACTGATTATAAATCACAAATAATAGTCAAAGCAAACTGTGGGAAATAAGGGAGCATGTTAGTGTGGTAAAACTTATTTTATGAAATGGAAACATGTGGATTATATATTATGAAACAAAAGCACAAAGATTGAAGTTATTTTCTCTTTTTGATATAAAGCAAGAGACAACTAAGCCAAAAACAAAAACATAAAGGAATTGTTATGCTATAAATAAACTAAACATCTCAGGTTATCAAAATTACCTATGCACATGCATATCTATGTGGATGCACCTATTTATGTATGCACGTACACATGTATGTATTCACACACATTTATATGGCTATCCACACACATATGCAACCAATCAACTGTTTTCTTTGAGTAGACTGACTGTTGTGGTTGCTTAGACATTAGAATTTTCCTAAATCATTTGATTATGTAGTTTTCTTGGAGTGGTTTGTAGGCATTGGTATTTTGAAGCAGATTGTTTTCCATCATGAGAAGATTTATTGTATCTTCGTTTCAGTAGTTAGTTAGCTAGTATAATTTTATTTCAGACAGTACAGTAATCAGATTCTTTTGGGGTGAAGTGTGACTTAATCATCAACTGTGAGCAAAGCATGTATAAATGCCCATGAAACAATAATTAACATTTCTTTGAGACATAGAATTTGTGGAAGTAATATGCAGAGTGTTTGCTGATGTATTTATTTTCTTTTTGTTGATTATGATATTCCTTTATAACTACTTAAAAATTTTTTTAACATTTATTCATTTTTGAGAGAGATAAAGTGCTAGTGGGGGAGGGGAAGAGAGAGAGAAAGGGAGACACAGAATCCAAAGCAAGCTCCAGGCTCCAAGCTGTCAGCACAGAGCCTGATGCAGGGCTCGAACCCAGGAGTGGTGAGATCACAACCTGAGCCGAAGGTGGATGCTTAACCGATTGAGCCACCCAGGCACCCCTATCCCTTAATAACTTTTTTAACCGTAGTCTTTTAAATTTTCTCCTTATATATTCTTTCATATTTGCTTTAACATTAAGTATTCCTTTGCTCTTAATTTTTGTGTATTTAATGAACTATACATGTAATTTCTAATATAGGCATTTTATCACTTCTAGATCAATTGTGTAGAGTTGTAGTGAGTGTGCCTCAATTTATTGAGGACCCCATAAGATGCAATGAACTGCCTAAAACATATTTTGTGTATATATGAAAAGTGTAGAAGAGAACTAAAGAACCAAGTAGGCAAAATAAAGTGTTGAGTTGATGGTTAACTTATGTTATCAGCTATCCTAGAATTAGCACAAAAAATTAGCACAAGAGTGATGTAATTATTGTGGCAAGTGTGGTACCTATGCATTTGCCCTACAGTATGAATCCTATTTACCAATTTTGGTGAAGCTCTTATCACTTTTGATGTTCAAACTATGAGCCACAAGATTAAACACTGAGGCCCCGATCTTTGAAGAGAACATCTAGAGACTCGGTGGAAAATTGACTACTTTGGACCTCTTTTGCTTTAGAAGAGGCACCAGTTCACTTTTTATAGGAATAAAAACATATTCTAAAAACATAGGTTACTTTTTGGCATTTGGAGACTCAGGTAGCTCTGAGGCTACCAAGACTTTCAGAATGATTCACTTTCATAGGATTTCACGTAATATCTCAGACCAATGGGCACACTTTACACAAAGAAGATGCAGTAATGAATCCAAGACCATGGTTTCTACGGACTCAAAACAACAATATCCAGAATCTAGAGGAATGATAGAGCAACTGAATAACCAGTCAAATGCACAGCCATAGCACCACCCAAATGACAATGTTTTAAAAAATGTGAGGTGTCATTTTCCAAGATACAACATACTAAAGACCCTTATATGGTGATGTGTCCCAGTAAGAAGAATACATCGTTCAAAACCCCTGGAAGGAGGAGTAATCCCACTTACCGTCAACCTAGAGAGTACTCTTGGGATCAATATCAACAAAAGCAGGAATAAGGACACAGGATTTGGCAGAAGGAAATATTAAGCTGTGTTTCACATTTAACAATACTAGGGTGGCCCAATGGAGAGATCCTTTCAGATTTTTCTCATTTGGGGTGGGAGAACGATGGTATACCAAGAGAAAGGCTTGATCCTGGGAGAGACAACTCACTGGCTCATTTGGGAAATCTGCTTCATGTTCCATTTGCCTAAGCGCTTTGAGGACTTTGTGCCAGTGGTTCCGCAGGCAAGAAGTGAACTATTCATCTTGTCTAGAAAAACTGAACCTGATTATGAAGAGGATGTAGGGAGGCAGTAGAAATGCATTTGATATCGATGTAGCCCATTTTGATGCCTTTGGCACTCCCTTGACTAATTTTGATATTTAATGGACAAATCCAGCAGCACTGAGCTAAGATCTTATGACTACCGACCCATGGCTCATCTTCCTCAAGGAGAGGATCTAAGTCATGCCATATGGCGTGCCACTAAGACCATCAGAAATTCTGCCTGTGCATAAGGGCAATTTAAAATAAATAGTGAAGTAGAGAGACTATGAGTATTAATTGTAGTCCCAAATGCAGCTGCAGAGTCAGGGTCTCTAGTTGATCATCTAAACTCCCTCTTAAGTTTCATTCAAGAAATGATCCATTATAATGCTGAAGGAACTGTTGTAGAAACCCATTTGAAGAACATCCCTGAGTAATGCAAGAGGCGGAAAGTGGAGGGAGGCAAGGTGTCCAGGTACTGAGAGCAGAAAACTGCTCTCCAAAACTGCTCTCAGCTGTCAAGCTTCTTTAGGACCTCTTTTCTTAGTGAAAACTGCATCATGCCTCTTTCTTTGGGCAGCTTACATTCAATAACTAGTCAGACACAGGTATATGGACCTGGTTCCCTCACCCAAATTGGAACAACTCTGAGGGAGCTCCCCATGGAGCCACATTAATCTTCACCATGTACCTGACCCACAGTCAAGACCCATAGTCTTGACCATGTACCCCAACTCTACCCAATCCTACTCCTTCATTCTCCCTTTCACAGATTAATGTATCCAGCAAGTCTTCTGGGTCCTGATTTCCATCTCGTTGTCTGTTTCCTGAGAAACTCAACTTAAAGCACTTATAAGAAATTCATTATGGGCCTGATAATTTTCTAAATATTTTATACATATTAATTCATTTAATTAATAGAGATATATATATGAACACACTATTTAATAGTTACCAACTAGATAGAAATGCATACACCAGATAATTAGGTCATTAATATGACTAAAATAATTTTTTAACTATCAGAAAGAAAACATTCTATAAAATATAAATAGAAGCAATCTGTTTCCAAAGTTACTGTGGATAGTCATTAACATATACTCTTTAGCTATAATCATGTAATATCATAAAACTTCTTTCTCATTACATTTGCTAGGAATTTGTTTTTGTATTATTTCAATACCTAAAATATTTGTTGCATATGTAGAAGGTATTGATTGTAATTTGAGCTCTATTGCCATCATCTGTGATGAAAAATAAAGCAGAGTATCAAATAATATATTCTAGAGACTCACCTACTTTTTCCATTATTTGCTCTTAATCATAGTTGCTAATGCTTACTCCTCCATTTCCATCAAGGGAAAGTTGTTTTAAATAAATGAATACTTTTTTAATGAAGTGTTAATTTATACAAACATGAAAGTGAAAATAAGCTATGACAGAAACTCATTAAGAATTCTTCTAGGGATAAAGAAATTAGAAACGAACACAGTTTTATTTTAAAATTAAAATGCATTCAACTTAGAAAGATTCAGAAAAAAATACTTTGTTTCAATAACAAGTTTCCCAGAATAAAGTGTTCCAATTTACAATTTTCTTTTGTTATGACAGCAAGTAGAGAAAACTGCCATGGGTAATAAATGCATGAGCCTTAGATAAAGATCACTGCTTTGCTGTTTAACCTTTTTTTTTCTCTCCAAGGTGATATGCATTGGGTAGTTTTACTTGTAGGTAAAAATAGCTTTTGTGTATGGAAAATGTATCTGATTACTACGATTTTTATTCTTTGGCCTGAAAAGAATATATATATATAACTTTCAAAACAAACTACCCACACTTTTTAAAATTACCTTCAGATTAAGAAGTAATAGTGCAGAGCTAGATAGGTCATTTAACGGTGATTTGAATTACATAATTTCTTAATCCACCACATCAAGATGTTCTCTTATCAATTTGCTTAAATTTTTACTATAAAATGTATTCTGAAGTATTCTGAAATGTATTCTTTTTCATAGTATGGAGAACCAAAAAGAAAAATAAAAAGTATGTAAAGTTCTCTGTTACTTGCTTGAAGCACACGCAATTATATATAACCATATATGAAAACTTCCTAATGTCCACTGTCCTACAAAAGAATAGAAATTTACTTGAATTTAAGTAAATGTTACCCCTGGGAAGGAAGTTTCTCTGGACAAGAGACAGTAACAATTTTGTAACTTAAAAATCAATTTGATGGGGCGCCTGGGTGGCTCAGTCAGTTAAGCGTCGGAATTCAGCTCAGGTCATGATCTCACGGTTCGTGGTTTGGAGCCCCGCGTCGGGCCTGTGCTGACAGCTGGCACAGAGCCTGGAGCCTGCTTCGGATTCTGTATCTCCCTCCCTCTCTGACCCTCCCCTGCTCACACTGTCTCTCTCAGAAACAAATAAAACATTAAAAAAATTTTAAAAACCTCAATTTGAAAGTGGAAACCTGGGAGGTGTAGAGAATAGTAGGGAATGCTATTCCAGTGTGTATTCAACAAATCTATGCCTAGTATCTTACACAGTAGACACTTTGAAGGTAGTATATGTTTACAATTTCAGTATGCTTCCATTTTATATTGTATTATCTCTTTCTAAATTAATCATCAATGAAAGTAATTAAAATAATATTATACTCACCTTGTACTCCATTGAAATTTAATAGACATCTCTGCTATTCAATAAAATAATGCTTTAATTTGAAAAAAACATTATCACTTATCAAAATAGCAACAAATTCATTTAAATAAAGTCATATTTAAAAAATCATTATTTTTCTATTACAAACATATTCTATCACAAACATTCTATTAGCATATGCAAATGACAAAGGCCTACCACTTAAAAACAAAAGGTAACTCTGCTAATAGTTTCCTAAATTAATAATTATTCATATTGTAGCTATCATTCCTATTAAATAAAGATGATATTGATTTAGAATTTCTAATTAGAAAAACAATTTGTTACTAGATATGCTTTAGCTGAGATATATATGATATGCCCTTAGGATTTTGAATTTGATATTATTATAAATAAAATAAAGTTTGATCAAATTGTTTTAGTGTTATTTAAATTTCAGTTAAGTAACATACAGTGTAATATTAGTTTCAGGTGTACCATATAGTGATTCAACACTTCCATACAACACCCAGTGCTCATCATAAGTGCACTCCTTAATTTATATCACCTTTTTAACCCATTCCCTGGTACACCTCCCCTCTGATAACTATCAATTTTTTCTCTGTGGTTAAGAGTTTGTTTCTTTGTTTTTTTCTCTCTCCTTTTCTCCCATGATTGTTTGTTTTGTTTCTTAAATTCCACACGAGTGAAATCATATGGTATTTCTGATGAATTTTAAGGCAATTCATCATATTTCTAAGTGCAAAGATTATACATATTCAATGCTTTCTTAACTGTATCCTTGGTCTTAAGAGATATTAAGTCAAAGACTTACCTTATGGAAACATCAAGTGATTTTATAATCCTATATACTGAAAAAGTAAACATAAAACATTAACAAACTTTTAGTATTGCTACTTAAATGATTATATGGGGGCACCTGGGTGGCTCAGTTGGTTAAGGGTCTGACTTTGGCTCAGGTCATGATCTCACAGTTTGTGGGTTCGAGCCCCACACCGGGATCCGTGCTGACAGCTCAGAGCCTGAAGCCTGCTTCGGATTCTGTGTCTCCCTCTCTCTCTGACCCTCCCCTGCTCACGCTGCCTCTTTCTCTCAGAAATGCATAAAACATTAAAAATTTTTAAAAATCACGTTATATGATTATATGATTACTTATGGAAATGTTAGGTAAATAAAACGATCAAAACAAAAGAAATCATAAGAAATCGGTGAGGAATTATTATTTTTAGTATTTATTTATTTTTGAGAGAGAGAGAGCATGCAAGTGGGGAACTGGCAGAGAGAGAGGGAAACCCAGAATTTGAAACAGTCTCCAGCCTCTGAGCTGTAAGCACAGAGCCCAAAGCGGGGGCTCGAATTCAGGAATGGCAAGATCATGACCTTAGCTGAAGTTAGACGCTTAAGTGGCTGAACCATCCAGGCACCCTGAGAAATTATTTAATATATCTTTATTTTATCTTATAATTTAGAAAGGTTACATCAGTATACTAAATACTAAGAAATTGAAGGAAAAAAGAATGAAATGTGATTTCTTGCTTATAGTAAACATACATGAGAAAACACAAGCTATATAGTATTGAAATAATATGAAGTGGAAATATGAGGTCTTATGCATGCATCCTACTAGTAGTAAATGATTCATATATGATTTGATCCAGTACATAGTTGATTAATTTGATGTAATATCCTAAAAATTATCTGGGATTTTGGGAGACTGCATATATTCAAAAAGCTATTTTCCTATATGGAATATGAGTCTTGAGTGTTTATTATTTATTAGGATTGAACAAGTTACTTTGATATTATTTCAACACATTGAATAGATGGATAAGCTTGGCCAAGGATAGAATATTAAAAGATAGTCATGGTAATACAAGAAACAATATCAAATGATATGTGTGGTGACACACACCAGAATTAAATGGAATTCCAGAACTAAGGACTATAATTGGAAAGTTTTGCCAGGGTTTTTTGTGGAGGGCTCTGGATATTAGAAGAGGTTTATCTATATTAACAGCTGTTTTATTATGTAGTTACTTTGTGTTTTAACATTTATTTCTATAAAAACTGTTTAATCACTAGTATTTTCCCTATATTATAAACAATGAAATTTTAAAAAATTAAATGGATTAGCTTGCCCTAGGTCACATAACTACCAAGTGCTATATATAAAGTTTATGTCCAAGAAGTTTGACAACAGAGTTTCTATTCTGAATTATATAGTACATGGCCATTGCAGTCAGTTAACTTGTCTTGACTCTGTTTGGCTATTAATTTTAGACAGAATGCCCTGATCTCTTATTATGAAAAAAAAAAAAAAAAGACAACAAGGACAGTAGGGACACCTGGATGACTCAGTTGGTTAAGCAACCGACCTTGGCTCAGGTCATGAACTTGTGGTTCACGAGTTCTAGCTCGTGACATAGCTCATGTCAAGCTATGCTGACAGCTCAGAGCCTGGAGTCTGCTTTAGATTCTTTCTCCCTCTCTCTTTCTGCCCCTCCTCCATCATCTCTCTCTCTCTCTTTCTCTCTCTCTCTCTCTCTCTCTCAGTCTTACTCTCTCTTTCAAAAATAAATAAAAATATTAAAAATAATTTTAGGGGCCCCTGGGTGGCTTAGTCGGTTAAGCATCCGACTTTCGCTTAGGTCATGATCTCGCGGTTCGTGGGTTCGAGCCCGGTGTCGGGCTCTGTGCTGACTGTCAGCTCAGAGCCTGGAGCCTGCTTCAGATTCTGTGTCTCCCTCTCTCTCTGACCCTCCCCTGCTCACGCTGTCTCTCTCTCTCTCCTAGAAATAAATAAAAGATTTAAAAAAATTAAAAATAAATAAAAATAAAAATAATTTTAAAAAATTAAAAAAGCCCAATAAACAAATAAGAAAAGCAAGGAATGGTTATAGAAAATATTACTATACATATAACTGACTACAAAATAATATTAGCAATATATAAAGATCTCCTTGGAATCAATCAACAACACTGTAACCCAGTTGTAAAAGATGCAGATTTTAAGAAAATGCAATTCTGCAAAGAATAAATACAAATATTAATAAATACATGAAAAACACTCATTGCAAGAAATTGGAGAAATGGAACTATGTATATTTGTGTGTGTGTGTGTGTGAGTGTGAGTGTGTGTGTGTAGGGGGGTGTATGTCTTGCTTACTGTGCTTTTTCCACTTACTACACAAGAGTTTGGTTTCTTTGTTACCCCCTTTGTTTAATGACTGGTTAATCAGGTAAAAAGTGACTATAATCCTATAAATCAGAAGATGTAAACAGATTCAACGAGTGACACCAAGTGAAATACACCTTCAGAAAAATTATCAACATTTCATGTTGATTCATCTTTTAGGTATTTTTACAGTTATGTTTTTGTTGGAAATAAAAATATTTCTTCCATTGCATGATCTACTCAGTAAGTGATAAATGCAGAAAATAAACTGATCTTTGTATATTAACTTTATAAATATTAATACAATATCTACTAGTTTTTTAACTGATTTCCTTGAAATTTTTTAACTGAAATTTCTTGAAATTTTCAGGCATATGATACCAGACAATGGTTTTGAATCTCCCTTGCCAAATTTAGCCTTTTAATTTCTCTTTTCACGTTAGTCTCTAGCATCATTGTTGAGCGTCTACAAAAACAGGCCTAGGGTGGTTTTATTCATTTAGCGTTGCACTTTAAATCTCATTTCTGGGGCGCCTGGGTGGCTCAGTCAGTTAAGCTGCCGACTCCGGCTCAGGTCATGATCTCCTGTTTCCTGGGTTCGAGCCCTGCGTCGGGCTCTGTGCTGACAGCCAGCTCAGAGCCTGGAGCCTGTTTCAGATTCTGTGTCTCCCTCTCTCTCTGACCCTCCCCTGCTCATGCTATCTCTCTCTTAGAAATAAATAAAACATTAAAAATTTTTAAAAATAAATAAATAAATCTGTTTCTGATTGTTGATTTGACATATATCTATATTTCTCTAATTTAAATACATATCTCACCTGATTTTATCAAATGCCAATCTGCCTTCTACAAAGATTGTATTTTTCTATTGACACGAATATTTTGAAATACAGAAATAGATTTCCTATGATTGAACCATGAAATAAAACCCTATTTGCTATGCTGCATAATCCTTTGAAAGTTCTTCTGTCTTCTACCTTATAATATTTTATTTAAGATATTTGCTTCAGTATTCCCAAGTGAGATTGTTCTCTACTTTTAGGTTTTGGCATCAATATCATACTGACTCTGTTAAAAGAATTTCAAAGCTCCTCTTTTCTTGCTGAGCTCTGAAGCAGTTTAAATAACACTTGGCATTATCTATTCCTGAAGTTTTCAAAGAATTGGCTTTGGAGCCCAGTGCTCTTTGGGAAAAGTTGTTCTTTGACAACATTCCCAAGTTACCTCCAGAATAATTGTTCTGTCTGTATTTTCCGTCTCTTTTACTGCTAATCAATACTAGCAATTGGAATAAATAAAGTAATTCAGTAAATTGGGCTTATTCTCTAGTACCCCACTAATATAAAAAAAAGCTTCCCGGAGACAAGCATTAACTATTTAGAAAAGAGTAATTTAAAAATATCCCACTCACAAACAAAAACAGGTTAACATCTAAAAGTAAAGTTAGGAAGAACTGTGTGATACCTGTATATATTTTTAAAACTCTAAAATATTACTAAGAAACAAGGAAATATTTACATAAATGAGAAGACATACTGTTTATTTTCTGGATATTAACTCAAAGATGTTAATTATTCCAAAAATAATGTAAAGTTCAGTTCAATTCTAAAGGAACTTCATAACAAGATTATTTTAAAGTATAACAGAGAGTATGTACAGAAAAAGCCAATGGCAGTATGAAAAAAGAGCACTGAGAAGGAAGTTGCCTATAGAATATCAAACATATTTTAAGGCAATATTTCTTTAAATAGTGTTAGAATGAGGAATCATCTCACAGTGCAATAACACAGAATGTCATTTCGAAACAGGCAGATTTTATGATTAAGATAATATTTTTAACCAGTGGATACTGGATATGCTTCTCACTAAAGAATATTTAAAATAAAAACATATAAGAAAGACAGACGTATAACACAGCATTCAGAAATAAATAACAATATTATAAAATACAGGGTGGAAAGAAGCATAGAAATATAATATTCATTTATATTAATTAGTTAATGCCTACTATAGAAAGCACCCGCCAATAAAGCTTTGACACTTGCCAGACAGAAAGAATAGAGTTAAACACAACCACAACTGCTACAGAAGATACTAAGCCAGTTAGTAATTATTCTGGTTCTTGTGTTGTTAACTGGCTAAATACTAGTGTCAACTTTGACCAAACATAAGCTTGTGCTGTGGTTTACATTTTCTGGACTGTGTTCAATTTTGTATCTGATTTATTTCTGCATAATAATGAGTTGAGGTTTTAAAATTATGTTCTGGATTCTGGAAAGATTTAAATAGCAAAATTATTCTATCCCATGTTTTAATAAAACTCACCTATAGACTCTACAACTCACTTTCTAATTTACTCAGTATTTCTTATGTCCTTGTAGGAATTTTGCAGTTCATTCCCCAGTAAATATCCATTTTGTTTAGTTATTCAATAAATAGTTACAGATTTCTTCAGGTTAGAGTGTTGAAATTGTAGTCTTTCACTTCATCCTAACATTGCAAAAATTAGATAAGTTTCAAATTAATAGATTCTTAGTGATTAATGTAAATGAAGCAACATCCAGAGGAATGCACACTTGTTAGGAGAAAATAGATGAAGTAACCTTACATTGCTGACTTATGGGGAGAAGAGGTACAAACCCACAGTGACAGAGGACGTTGGCTGGTGTAAAGACAAACTTAAGCTTCTGTAGCAAGCATTGGTTAGTGTGAGAGGTTATAGCCCCAATGAGTCTAAAACCTGGAGTGAACTCACAATTTTTTGCCATTTTGTTTCCATGAAATCTTCATCAAGTACTTAGAGTTGAAGGCTGGGGAAGTGAAGTAGTGTTGATAGGACAGTTATAGATATTTTAATGATGGAAAATTGTTAATAAGGGTTATTTTATGCATCATCAAGAAAATTAGCAGGATAAACTTTCAGATAGTTTCCTTCTCATCCTTACTTAGCACTAGCAGTTATATTCCATCCTATAGTAATATTTTCCTTAATATCAATATTACCTAAAACTATATTTGAATATTTTTTACAACACAATTAGTTATTGGCATTTCATTAAGTATCAAAAGTAGCATCTTCATATATATTAGTTGAAAAGACTAAATATAAATTATTATCCTAATTATAAATGACTATATAATCTGGAAAAATATATAAACTAGAATATGCTAATAAAAATCATAGATACTATGATTTAGTATCTATTGTTAACATTTCATGAACAAAAGTTAAATAATTTAAACTTTAAGGAAAAATAATTCTGAAAAACTTCTTAATGAATTAACCAGATTAACTTTATCGCTTCATATGTATTTTTAAAAATTTTTTAATTGTTTATCTATTTTTGAGACAGAGAGAGACAGAGCATGAGTGGGAGAGGGGCAGAGAGAGTGGGAGACAGAATCCAAAACAGGCTCAGGCTCTGAGCTGTCAGCCCAGAGCCCTACGTAGGGCTTGAACCCATGAACAGTGAGACCTGGGCCAAAGTTGGACGCTTAACCGACTGAGCTACCCAGGCGCCCTACTTCATATGTATTTAAATTATATAAAAGATTATTAATTTTTAATTTTTTAACATTTGTTGAACAATAAGAATACTTGTGTCATGGGAGATAGTAACACTTTACACTATTGTTTTAGAGACTGAATTTAATTTAGGAAATTAAGATTGATTATGGTTGGGTTATTAATGTAAAATATGTATACTTTTGCTCTGGTGACTGAAATTTTTAGACTTTATTCATTTGCACATTATTCTATATTCACACATCTTTATTTTTTTCAGTTATTTTCACTGAAACATTTCTTGTATGTTCTGAGAATTTTTGTTAATTATTTTCAGATGATACCAAAATGCTGGTGAAAATAAGGGTAGGAACTGAAGATTTTTCTTAGCAATTCAATTATATAAATGTTATTATTTAACACATTAGTATTTATTCTTTATACATATGGCGGTCTAATTTTTGACATTAATTTTAAAGCACGTTTATAGTGATAATACATGATATCATGAAATATTTATGGGAGCACATTTTAAAAAATGTAAGCTTTATCTACAGAACAATATATTATTAATTCTAATAACCTCTGGAAAGTACTACTCTGTTCTTCATCTCTGTATTTTATTGTTATAAATAAACCATAAAACAATATAACAATATTGTTATAAAAATATCTCTGTGTTATATTGTTATATAAATGGAGGTATATATTATTGAGACTTGTTTTCATTTAGCATAATTCCTTGATATAGATATAAGCTGTTGCGTAAAACATTATAATTTAGAGAATGTGATATTGACACAAAAATGGCCAGATTAACAAAATAGAAATATACTATATACTATATCATGTGTGGCGACTTGATATTTAGCGATGAAACAAATGAAATTCCTTGAAAAAAGAAAATATTTCTAATAAACGCTGGAGGGACAACATGGCTAAAAGTTACCTCATACCTCACAGCATACACTAAAGTTCATTTGAAATTGATCATCAAATTAAATATAAAATTTAAGACAGTAAAACTTTTAGAGTAAAGCCAGGAAAAATGGTTTTGTGACCCAGGTTTGGGTGGAAATGCCTTAGATAGGTTTCAAAACTCATCAAAGAAAAGTTAGACAGTATGCTAATTTAAAAGTACTATTCATGAAAAATATCATTAAGAAAACTAAAAGGCAAATCAAAGAGTGGAAGAAAATAAATGCAATATATTTATCTGGTCAAAGCCTTATATTTAAAATATTTAAGGAAATCCTGCAAACTGATACGAAAAATTCAGATAATCCAGTTTTAAAACATGATGAAAGCCTTCAATATTCTTCCCTGTAGTCGCCCAACATCATTAGTTTACTAAAGACAGGTTCACTTGAATACAAATTTAAGCCACATTGCATTACCACTATGTCTCAGCAGAATAACTAGAATCCAAAAGACCGATAAAACCAACTGAATGAGTGGAAATGGAGTAACTGCATTGCTCACATGTGTTTAGTGGGAGTATAAACAACAAAGAATGCAATAAAAATTTTTCACAGTTTCCAATAAATTTGAGTGTAT
This sequence comes from Hyaena hyaena, assembly GCF_003009895.1. Taxonomy (NCBI): domain Eukaryota; kingdom Metazoa; phylum Chordata; class Mammalia; order Carnivora; family Hyaenidae; genus Hyaena; species Hyaena hyaena. Next base: position 48,118 of record NW_024082808.1, on the reverse strand, counting down.
GCCTTCACACTCAGCAGTTCCACTCCAAAAATACACATGCAAGAAATAACATATGCCCGCGCGCACAGGCGCGTGCGCACACACACACACACACACACACACACTTTACAGATTATTCATAGCAATTTTATTTCTAATAACTGAAAACTGAAAATAGCCCAAACGCCCATAATCAGAACAGATAAACAAATTGTAAATTAATTCTATTGAATACTGTACAGGAAGAAAAGTAACACATACAACTACATGGCTTTAAATTAATGACAATAAGTTAGGCCAAAGAAACCACACACAAAGAGGCTAATATTTATATTATATAACTATATGTGTATGAATTTCTAGACTAAAACTAATTTATTTTCTTTTAATTTTTTTTTACTGCTTTATTTATTTCTGAGAGAGAGAGAGAGAGAGGGAGAGAGAGACAGCGTGAGCAGGGAAGGGACAGAGAGAGAGGGAGACACAGAATCCAAAACAGGCTCCAGTCTCTGAACTTTCAGCACAGAGCCCAACGTGGGGCTCGAACCCACAAACTGTGAGATCATGACCTGAGCTGAAGTCAGATGCTTAACCAACTGAGCCACCCAGCCACCCCCAAAACTAATTTATTTTAATAGAATTCTAAGGAATGTTTATGAAGGCAGGTGGGAGAATTGAATGTCAGGGACAGGAGGAAACTCCCTGGGTGAATAGAAATAGTCTTTGTTTCAACCTGGGTGGTGATTACCCAGGAATAGACATAGGTTAATATTCTCCAAGCTGCATACTTACTGCATTTTACACATTTTACTTTGTGTAAAATGCACTTAATATACAGGAAAAAGGAAGGAAGGGAGGGAGGGAGAAGGGAGGGAGGAAGGAAGAAAAGACGGACCAAGACATCCTCCTTTCTGAGAAGTCTTGTATAGATGAGAAGAAAAAAAAAAAAAAGGAAAACAATGAATATTACATTTAAAAATCACTGAACACCTGGGATTTAATATTAGCTACTTACATCTATAAGAACAGAGAGGATGCATGCTTCTAGAAGAGAGGTATGGCTGATTTTATAAGAAGGAATTTAATTCTGATAAAGCTCACCATATCACTCCCATTTCTTCTCAGCATACTTCAACAAAAAGCTGTTTTCTCACTCTCAAAGGAGTAAAATAACTATAAAGGAATCAACGCAACCATTATTGTAGTGGGCTATGTTATGCTATGCAAGGATGCTATAAATGAGTGGAGTGTCAGGTGAAAAGGATGTTTAAGAATATCAGAAAAATACCCCCAGGAAACTGGGAAATTGCCAAGAAATAATTTCAAGGCATTTCACAGAAACTAATGGCAAGACAATTTCCTTAAAGAATTTTTTCCATGAAAACTAACATGAAAGTAGAGACAACAAACAAATGGAAGCCAGGGAAGAAATATACAAATCCAATTTTATAAAGTTAAAACCAATTTGAAGCTTCCATAAGAAATAAAAATATGGCTGAAAGCCTTGTTAGGGAAATTGTAAAAAAAATTTAAAAAATAATGAAACTAAAATCAGATAAACTATCAAAAGAATACAGATATGGAATAAATGTCAAGGAAGATCACCATGTGCATGAGACTTGTTCATCCTTCCTTTCCTCATGTTTTGTATACTTCCATAATTTGCCTTCAGTGTGATCATCCAGGGCTTCCAAAAAACTCCAGGATAAGACTGACTTCAACGACTTGATTAGAGAGCCTATGGGGAATATAAAAGGAATCAAGAAGGATGGGAGAGCAGTAGGACTGCAGTACAGGTCTGATCCCAAATGAAAGGAAGAAGGGCAGAAATTTGGATGAACACGCCCTTGACTTGATGTAGTCTAAAAAAAGGTTTGGTAAGAAAACCAGAGTCGGGATAAAAGACAACAGATGGAGGAGTTCTACATTTCCCAGAAGTGGACTTGCCTTAATCATGCCTCTCTACTCTGTAATTAATTAGCTGGAAGCAGCCTGTGGAAAGCACCGTTGTTGCATAAACAGTGGAGGAATTGCAGAAAAAGCTACTCCTGGGGACTTTGGTCAGTGGTACTTCCTGTAGGTTGGAAGACTGAGAGGTACATTCTCACAGCTATCCAATGAGTCCACTGTATGTAGGATGCACTCTTGTTATTGACCTCTGCTTCACAAGTCTCTGTCTTTCCATGAATTATACCATGTTTATTCTCTCTGTGTTTGATCTGTTCCTGTGATAGCTGAGTCATCACCAAATGTGACTAATCCAGGAAAGAGTACATAATACAAACCAGTTAATGTGCCCTTTGTGTTTAATGATATACTTTAAAACTATTTTCATGTCAGTACTTATATCCTTATCATTTGTAATAGCTGAACATTCTATTGTGTACATTTTCCAAAATATTTTACTCTTGAATTAATAGGCATGAACTTTGCTTTTAGTTGTTTGCTATCAACACACTGGATTGAACTCACACAGACACATACACACATGCACACTCACACATACTATGAGTCTACTTAAAGGTAAATCAAAGAATTCCTGAATACAAGAGAATATGCCTTTTATTTTTAATATGTTCCGATTTAAACAAAGGTGAGGAAGTAGGTATAACAAATCCAATTTATTTAATGTAGCTGCTAATACTATAAATTATCTTTGCTATTTGGCTAATAATTATAAAAAGTTAATTATCATTTACTATTTTCATACCTTAAAGGAATTTATTGTTTTAATATATATGTAATATTTATTTACTTATTGTATATATATATCAGCCTTTTTTGTCATAAACTTGACATAAAATTAACATGTATTAAACACTTTGAAATGATTATGCTTAATTTGTCAATATAGCTATTTCTCACAAGGTTGTACAAAATCAATTAAACCATTAAAATTCTTAATATGCATAATTTCTTATACTTATGCATAATTTACTATATTTAATTAGTAAATTGATTTGGCAGCATATGTAAATAAAGATGTGTACAGAACATCTCAATTTACCACATGAATGGATATAAACTTATATTTGCACTTTTAAGTTTGGTGTGACAAGATAAATTTCCCATTGGGTATTGAGCAGTATTTAGCTTCAGTCCTCATAAAGCTTTAAAAGATTATTTGGTAAGTTACTTAAGAAGACTCACAAATAATACATCTGTTTTTCCAACTAAGTTTTAAGAAACTGAGCTACAATTCTATAATTTAGACTATAACTTGTAAATTAGTTTCTCTGTGTCTACTTAAAGTGGAATTTTTAGTGTTTTAACCAAATGTGGATTAAAATACTTTTATCTACACTTCATACATTTTTCTAATTTTAAAAAATCAAAAACAAGCTTTAGGACTAATCGAAACAGATACCTCATATCAAAATGTCATTTAAATGTTGCATATATTGCAGGTTATATTTCAAAATCTTCTTGTCTGCTTGCTGATGAATTAATGAGAAATCAGAATCTATAATTACAAAGTATACACTTATTTTGTTATTCTTTTCAGGATGAGTGTAAAATTGATAATTTCAAAGGTGGTTCAGAATATGAGATAGGACCATTTGCTGAAATTCTTTTAGAATCTAAAATCGGACAAATAACATTTTAGAATTTAAATTTAAATATTACTTTCAATGCATTCAGTACTATTGATTTTTATGATAAAGACATCAATTAAATTTAAGGGAAAATTTTTCTGAAGGAGGAGATTTCTTTAAATGTAATGTATTGCATGATACAACTATTTAGAATTATTTGAAATATGTTTTGAATTACTTGATTTTTGCATTTAGGGTGTTTTGGGCTCATTGTATTCAAGATAGGTGATGTTTTGTGAAAGGTAGAAGTAAAGCTTAGTAATTTTTTATCTTATTATTAAAAAAGAAAAGGGGTATATTTTGAAGGACTCCTTTATTACTTCTGTGTTTTTAATGAATTTTGGGGGAAAAAAATTTTCAGAATCTGAAAATTCTTCAGAACATAGACCTCATGAAGATTTTTGGCATTCTTCTATCTCCAGTTTATTTCTGTATCCATGTATGTATATGCATATAGGTATATACATATATATATATACACATATATGTGTGTATATATATATATATATATATATTTTTTTTTTTCAGATAGAGATAGAGAGAGTGTGAGGCAAGGGCAGAGAGGGAGGGAGGCACAGAATCCAGAGCAGGCTCCAGGCTCTGAGCTGTCAGCACAGAACCCAATGCCAGACTCCTGAACCACGAGATCATGATCCAAGCAAAAGTCAGATGCCTAACTTACTGAGCCACCCAGGAGCCCCAGGTGCCCCTATTTTTAATTGTTTTTTAATATTTATTTATTTATTTTGAGGGGGGGAGGAGGCACACAGAGAGTGAGAGAGAGAGAATCCCAAGTAGGTTTCTTTAGGTCAGCACAGAGCTTCAAGTGGGGCTTGAATTCAGGAAGTATGAGATCATGACCTGAGCTGAAATCAAGGATCAGATGCATAACCCACTGAGCCTCCCAGGCACCCCATTTTTTAAATTTTTTTAAATGTTTATTAATTTTTTGAGAGAGAGAGTTTAAATGTATTTTTAGGCAAGTTCATTACCAAGCTCATCTGTAAGCCCAGGAAATTTTGTATAACAACTTATAACATAGAAACAAGGATTTTCTAACTTTTTGAGTGGTTTTGAAATTTCAAGTAAAGATGCTTGGTAAAGAGATCCCATGTTGAGAAAAGTTGACCATTGTAGTTCCACAAATATCTCATTTTCTTTTTCTTTTTCTTTTTTTTTTGAGAGGGAGAAAGCATGAATGAGGAAGAGAGGCAGAAGGGGAGGGAGGGAGGGAAAGAGACAGACAGACAGACAGACAGACAGAGAGATAGAGAACCACAACCCCAAGCAGGTTCCCCACTCAGCGCAGAGTCTGGCTTGGGGCTGGATTCTACAACCCTGGCCCACCCAGGTTCCCTGTATCAGTTTTATTTTAAAAGTTATTCTATTTTCAACTCCCATTTATTTTCCTCACATGGATAATTATTATAATGTGTTAATATGGATACTTTTGTTAATAAGTGTTCTAAAATGCATTAAGAATTTTATTTAAATTTTTGTGTGTTTAGGTTTGTATTTTTGTGTTTGTATGTGTGTCCTGTCTGCTACTTCTAACCAGTCCACAGTACTACATGATGGATGTCTGTATTTGCACTTCCCACTGAAGGTTACCCCGTTTGTTGGTATCATATTTAGCTTGGGTTTAACAGATACTTTTGTGTGGATCATAGTTATTTCCAGAGTCATATGTAGGAGTTGTTACATGTGGAGGTCCTAGTTATTTCTAAGTATCATTCAGTTATTGCTGGTCATCCTGTTGTAGAAATCTCTTCCCACAGTGCAGTCTCATCTGGCATCAAGATATAAATGAGTGAGATGTACTGAGATGACTGTGACCTATGTCACTCAGCCCTGCATGATCTGAGATGTACAGAGCTGGAAAATCTACACAGATTTAAGTTTTTCTCCTGAGAAGCATAGACGGTTTTCACTGAACCCTATTCAAAATGGAAGTTACCTTTGTCAGAAATGTATTTGGTAATGCAGTGCATAGGATACAAATAAACCAATTTGTTTTTTTAATAGGAATTAGGGGAAGTAGAATGTGTTTTTATTCGGAGAGGACAGGGAATATATACAGTGTGTCTGTATGTGGAACCTTATGATTAGGAATATCAGTGTATCAGATACAATTTACCCTAACTGACACACTTATTCTAAGTCATCAACTCAACATGAAGTGCCAGTGGGGTTGCTGTTGATGCAAAAGTATGCCTAAAGATAAAAGTGTTCAGTAATAAAATGCCAACAAATACTTATTAATAAGTAAATGCATGCTATAAAAGAGTAATTTGATTATACAAATATGTGGAAAATAGGCAGATGTAATATAGAGAAATTTAAACACATTTGATATGTATACTTAGAATTTCTGTGAATTTTTAAATAAATTATTGGTGTCATGCTAAAATGCAAACATGATGGAAAATATCTTAGTGGAAGTCAACAGTGTAACCTGAAACAGTGTGTACTTTTCATTTTCTTTCAAATTTATGATTATTTTGATTTCTGTTCTCATTTAAACTGCTTTCTTTTCTCATATGTATTCACTTATTTTTCTTCTTAAAAGGACATGTAAAGGTTGCAGACGTCTCAGGCCTCATAAAACCTGGATCTCCACCTGAAAATTCATTTCTTTAAAATTGTGCAATTGAATTACTTTAGTGTATAATTTCGATATTGGTCGCCTGAACTTATATCGTAAATAGGCAACTATAATTAATAAGTTATTTTTTTTTTATTTGTGATAGTTATATGTAGTTGAGTAAACTGAGGTTAATCCAGCTTTTAAAAGTGAAATGCCACTTGTTTTGTTTTGTTATGTATATTCAGGAAAAACATATAAATGGTAGAAATAATATGTTGTTCAAGAGTTTGATGTGATTTCCTGCTTAAACTATTTGAGTTGTCAACTTAAAAAAAGATGTAAACTGAGGCAAACGCAGATTACCAGAGATCAAGTTAATTTGGGAATAGCAGAGGGATTGCCAGTTAGGAAAATGCATGCCATAACTAGCTACAGGTGTGTCTGTTGAGGGTTGAGGGCAGGCTGTATTCATGTGCGAGGAGCGCAAACGGGATGTCCAGCCAGAGTCCAAGCAGCAAATACATTTGCCTGAGGATGGGGAGAGATTCTTGGCGGATGCTCACTGGTCAAGAGATAAATCTTGGTCTTCTATAAATCAGGCATGAGTAATCAGTCTCTTGGTTCTTAAGTGCTGGTCCTCGGAAGGCATAAGGTGAAATTCCCTATTTCACAAGCTCATGTTTCATTTTAAATTGAAATTCTTTCCCAGAAGTTATTATTACTAAAAAGCTATGTACTACCAATTCATTTTTATAGTTAATTGCAATTTATTTTTGCACTGATTTTGCATGTTTCTAGGAACATGGCCATTTTATCTAGTATTTTCAAAACTATTAGAGAAAGTAGTTCAAAACATATTAACGTATGTGTTATTTATCATCTTATCTTTTATTTCTATTCTTTTAAATAGATAAATATATAAAAACCTTAACATGGTAATACCATTAGTGTTTTCAGAGTGCTATCTTGTTTATTTTTAAGTATCTCCCTTGCTATCTCTAAATTTATTTTTATTGTTCTCAAGTTTATTATTTTTTGTCCTTTATATTTAATGTGAATTTTGTCCTCTTTTCTGTAGGTTACTCTATTGCTTTATTTGTTTTTTTTTTGGGGGGGGGGTTAAATTCTGAATGCTTCTTGTTTTTAGCTTTTTTTCTTAATAAATAAATATAAAGATAATTCATATTTTGCCTTAGGTTACACAAATTTTGCTCTTCAGGCTGTTATTAATCAACTCTAAGCTTTTCTTAATTTCCTTTTTAACTTTACCATCCCTTCTTCTTAGCTCAAATATCACAATTTACTATATAATTTAGTATTCACAGATATAGGACATTTTCTTGTTATTCTTGTTATTAATCTATCATTGCAGTTCATTATTCTGATGTAATGTAATCTAGGTAAAAGGTTTTATTTGAAGTTTTTGAGCTACTTTCATACTTTCAGGATATATAATGCTTGTTTCTATTTTCCTTTAAAATTATTACAACCTCTTTTCTTTACCTTTCTTTGTTTCTTCCTTTTTTTTTTTTTTTTTGGTGAGGTGTGTGTGTGTGTGTGTGTGTGTGTGTGTGTGTGTTTAGTAAAGATCTTGGAGAAAGGCAGAAAGGCAGCTCCTAGTCTGATTCACTTCAAGTGAGTTTCATGTGAGTGAAGGCATGAATTAGTTCCTGGGCAGAGATCCCAGGTACGACAGAATCTTGTTTACTGCTTCATCAGAGCTGACTATTTAAACTCACAATTTAACTTTCATTTCTTTAAGGGAGGCTATCTTTGAAAACAACATTGCTTTTAGTAGTCATCAAACTGTCCTGGATGTTTTAGAAACTAAAATCAAAGAGTGAAATATAAAGATAAACTCATTGGCTGGCACATTTTTTCACTGGTTCTCAAAACTAGCCAAAACTTCTGTGACCCTAGTATCACCTGTGAAGCCTGAATGTCATGTGCTAACATGTGATAGAGAGTCAAGGAAAAAGATAAAAAGTTTTCTAGCAAAAATGTTATATCCTGTCCCTTGGAACTTAAGCTCTGTTGATCTAGAGGTCTTAGCTTCAAAGAGAAAGACATCACTACCAGAAAATACAGTGATGCATTGAATTGAATTAGGACTGCTATCCATCTACTCTTAGACCATCTGAATTTACAGGCAAACAAAGGAGTTACTGTACTGGCTGGGATGAATGATCTTGATTATCAAAGGGAAATGGAGCTGCCACTACACAGTAGAGGTCAGGATGTTATGATTGGAATATAAAAGACACCCTAAGGTGACTAGAGTCAGTGGAAAGCTACAATCCAATTTAGGAAGGGCAGAACAACTAATGAAGATGAAGGTTGGGGCGACTCCACAGGTAGACAATCAAAAGATCTGAGACTTGCTGGGGATGATGGGATAGAGAGTGAGTAGAGAAGGAAGGTTACTATAAACACTAATTACAACCATGTTGCCAGTTGCACACATGAAAACTTTAATTATTAGAAGTATTTTCCTCTTTTTGAATGAATGTGTTGGCATGTTTATATGTATATGAGTATATGCATACATTAAGCAAATATCCTTGTTTTCTTCTCTCTCTTGTTCCCTTGTCTAACATGGGGTTCATTAATCAGACTTAATAATATTTTTTATTTATTTTTATTTTTATATTTTTAATGTTTATTTACTTTTGAGAGAAGGAGTGAGACAGAGAGAGAGAGAGAGAGAGGGAGAGAGAGAGAATGAGGAAGGGAAGGGCAGAGAAAGGGAGAGGAAGACAGAATCTAAAGTAGGTTCCAGGCTCTGAGCTGCATGAGCCCGCTGTAGGGCTCAAACTCAGTGAGATCATGACCTGAGCAGAAGTTGAATACCCAACCAACTGAGCCACCCAGGTGCCCCAATCAGAGTTAACTTTAAAGCATTATGTCATCACAGGGTATCTAGAAGAAAAGTAAATAGTATTCAAGGATTCTACCTCATTTACTAGGTGAAGGATTAGCATGTTCTTAGTTGTACAGAGGATTGTTGTAGGCAGAAGTATGACTGTCAGTTTTTATTTGGAGATTAAGTGGGGTTTAAACAAATGTGTATGAGTGCCAAGTTGACAAAGCAAGCATAATCTGTGATGATTAGCTTCACTTGTTAAGGCGACTAAACTACAGTTCCCAGTAATTCAATAAAATACTAAATATTGCTGTTAGAATGTCTGTTGTTAATACAGTTATTATCTACAATCAACTGACTTTAAACAGAGAAGATTATCTTTGGTAATTTGGGTGGTCCTCAAATCCAGTTGGGGAAAGGCCTGAGGAAGAAAACTGAGGAAATATCTCTTCCTCTCTCCTCCCCTACTTCTTGTCTCTGTCTTTATGTTTCTGTCTCTCCCTCTGTCTTTCAGTCACTCCCTTACTGGTTCTGTTTTGGTTACAGAACCCTGACTGATACAGAAATTATAGGAAACAGAGCAATAAATTAAAGAAAAATAATGAGGAATCAGTCAAAATTCAGGGTATAAAATATTTTACAAAGTAAATTATCTAACTTTTCTAAAATATTGTTTTTTATTTTCATAATTTGTTTTTTCAATCTCACTAATTTCTGCTTTTAAAAAACAGATATTTCTTTCCTTCTAGAGTCCTTGGTCTCATTCAAATTTTATTTTTAGCCTTGTGATTTTAGTGTAGGGCACATTAAATCTCTTTTCTTTTAATACATGTACCAAAGGATATACACTTTTCTCTAAGAATCCCACAAGTTTTTGGTTTTATATGGTGTCCTCATTTTTCTTCGATTTGAATATTAAATACCTTTTAATATTAGTTAACTTATGTTATTTTTTGTTGTTAGATATTGTCTAAATATATGTGTGTGTGTTTTTGGTTGGTTTGTTTTTCTTTTGCTTCTGGCTGTGGATTTTTATAATTGTTTTCAAATATACTTCATTTTCATCAGGGAAAATAACTTTCTGCTTGGATGTTTATTCAAGTTTTTCTTCATAGATTTGATCTGATTATTTTTTTTAAATGATTTTTTTGAAAATTATGTTGGAGTTATGAAATAGCTTTTACACTTTTACTTTAGTTGTTCAAAAGAGGTGACTTTATTTTAGTAAGTAAAAGTAGTGGCTTTAGAGTTCGACTAGTATAGATACTATGTTTGCTAGCTGTTTTATTTTAGACATATTACTGAATATCTCTGTTCAATACTTATGTCATCTTTAAAATGAGTATAAAAATATTTCTTTATCCAAAGAGAACTCACTTACATAAGGAACATAAAGGAATATTGTAGTCATTACATAGTAAGAACTCAAAATATGTTAGCTGTCGTTATTATTAATTCTTATTAAGTTTATTAAACAGTTTGATAAATATTTTCAAACATGTTGTGGAATTGTTACTCTAATTAAAATAAATTTTGTTGGCTGTATAATGTTTTATGATTTTTATATATTTGTGAGAATATTCCCTAAAATTTTTATTGTTCAACATAATTGCTCCGTCAACTTTTGTTTTTGTGGTTTTCTTTTTCAGTTAAGCCTTTTTTTTTCTATTCCTTGATTTTCAAACTCTATTATCATCATATTTCAGGGATATATTTTAAAAGATGCATAAAATTAAGATTTTTCTACCCATATTGTGAGATTCAATCTACTTTTTTGTTTTGGATAAATTTACTGAATATTTACATATGTTACTTCTACCTTAATATATTATTTATAGAATGCATTTCAAATAATCCAATGTATTTCTCCTCTGCTTTGTCTTTTCTTCACTCTTTTTATTTTCCTACTAATTTGGCAATTAATCATAATGTCTTAATATTCCTAGGGTGCTTCTATTGCTTATGATACATATTTCACATGTTATCAGATCTAAGTTTATTTGTTACCTTCTGAATTTAACTACAAATTTAGAATATTTTAACTTTAATTTGGACCTTCTTCTCTTTTGTTTACATACTGAGATCTAGACTTTTAGTTAAATTTTATTTTCCACCAACTCAATTTTTTATGTTAATCCCAATTTTATTTGTCCACGTAAATTTGCCAATTATTGTGCTCATTCTTGCATCTTTCATTTATCCTATTCCTTCTTTATGAGTTTAATTTTTCCTTCCTGAACACCCAATTATTGTAGTTCATCAAAAGCATCTTCAATAAAATCAGCTGGGTAAAATACTCTAGATTGACCAGTATTTCTTCATATGCTTTGATACTGTTAGCTATTGTACTAACTGGATATTTTGTATCAGTCTATTTCCTATTATACCATGGAAAAAATCTGCTTTTAAGCTTTTCTATGGATAAATATAATTTTATTTTTAGTTCCTAATATTCAGCATTTTAACGATCCCTTCTGGGTCTTGTTTACAATTATTTATCATTTTTTTTTTTTAATGTTTTATTTATTTCTGAGAGAGAGACAGTGTGAGCAGGGGAGGGTCAGAGAGAGAGGGAAACAGAGAATCCGAAACAAGTTCCAGGATCTTAGCTAGCTGTCAGCACAGAGCCTGACGTGGGGCTCGAAGCCACAAATTGTGAGATCATGACCTGAAGTCAGATGCTTAACTGAATGAGCCACCCAGGTGCCCCTGTGATTACTTATCAGTATGAATGTCCTTTCAATTCTAGATTTCTCCATCATTATCTTTTAAAATACTAAATCCCTCATATTTCTCATTTCTTTCCTTCACAGGCCTCCAGGTGACTTAATTAATGTTTCTATTTCCTATTTCTATATCTAACTGATAGTTTTCTTCTAAAATTATTCACCTTGATTACTGGTTTATGCCTGTTTCTTCAAGAGCATGTTGCCTTTGCCATTGGTAATTTTTGAGTTTATAAGTCCCAGAATAGCTGCCTTTGCTAGCTAATGAGTGCATTTTTTTGTCCTTCTCTCATTGATGAGAAAACATTAATGAGGCAATAGGGACCTGCTAACATAATAGCTGTTTCAACTCTTGTTCACTGTTATGGCTTTAATTTTCTTTTGCAATTCAGTTCCTAGGGGATATATGTTTCTTTCTTTTAGTTTTGAATATGGAATTGGATATGGAAATATATTCATATATATGTTTTCCTTGTTCATTGATGAATTTATACTGATGCATTTTTGAAGGAGCTATATGTGTATATCTAAGTTACAATATATATTTAAAATTTCTGTATTTTTGTAAACTAAATATCAGTATTTCAGGTCAAAATAAGTATTCTATTAATTGTTTTAATATGATTCTTGAGCAAATTTTGGAGACTAAAATTAAGATATATATAACTTATAAACTACAGGGAAAGTTCCTAATCATAAAATCTGGTTACTGGTGTATGGAAAAAGTGCTGAAAATTCAAATATATGTGTTTTTATATTAAATCTAAGTTGGGATATGATAGAGTCTTACATCAAGATTTTAGATTAGAATTTCCTTTCAATGACAGAAGAACAGAAATCTCCAATGTCGTATTCTCCTAATCAACAAGTACTTGATTTATTTAATAACTCAGAAACATAAAGCTTAATGAAGTGATTTGAGTATAGCTGGAATGAATCATTAATGTGTGATAAAAATAAATATCTATAGGAATATTTGTACCCAACTACTCGTGATCCTTCCGTATTCTGTTGTACTAGCTCCCTGAATAATTTTCCATTGAAAAAAAGATTAAAAAAGAAAATAACAACCCAGAGTGCTGCCTGGGAAATAGGAGAGAAGTGAGAGGAGTGAGGTTAAAGAAACTGAAGAAACTCTTTGATCTATTACCCAAATTTTAGAGTTGACAAGGAAATTTAAGAGATTTTACTAATTGAACTGGTTTCTATTTCTCACTTCCTTTTAGAGGATCCAGAATGTAACTTTTTAAATGTCTGACTGCAGTTATGGACACATCATGTAGGCAATAAAGGAAACTTTTTTCTAGTAATCACAGCTGCTACAGGGAAAGGTGGCAAGCAGAAGCAGCAGGGTAGGCAGCAGGACAGCCATCTGCTTCACAGACAGCAATATGTAATTCTTTGGGATTGTTGATTAAACAAGTAGATTTAACTTATTTTTTCTTTGAGAAAAATCTTTGGAGATCATAAATTCAGCAAATAGTTCATTCATTATCCAGAAAAATATCCTTTCATTTTAATTTTACTTTACCTTCTATGTTAAATTACTATCTGCCTATCATACTCTCCAACATTATTAGATTTATAGACTGTGCTGTCTTATTTTCGTGTGAGCTCGGTAATCAATTATAGACAGTCCATGTCATAGTTTCACTCATCTCACAGAGAAAATGATGAGTTAGGTAATATTGGTCAGATGTTATTAGAATATGTGAATGATCATTACCTGGAGTTAGTTACCAATAATATGCATTACTTATATTGCTTTCTTTTCTGATTACATCATATTTTCATCAGGAATATTAGTAGAAGAATAGTTAAATTCACATTAGTCAGCTTGGGTGGAAAATAGATTAAAGCCCTAACTAAAATCTTTGTGAAGGTTTTCCTGAAAGTCCCTTCCTCATAGCCAATAAAAGACAGAATTTCGTCCCTTAGCATCCATCCTAAAAAAATGATTTAAACTTGATCATTTATAAAAATGCAGTAAAGAATGGCATGAGTAATTGAAACATAATTTCAAAACTGAATCTAGCCAAAGGATTCATTTTCCTCTCCCAAATATATTTTACAACAGCAACAAGCAAGTAACTTGACTGGAATTTGATTAATTTTTCCACTCATTTTACTTCTCTATTTTGCCCAAAGCAGAGGTAATTAATTAAGATAAAATAATATGAGATCAGAAGCAATTAAATTGGTATAAATTTTCCTTAATTAAGTCTCTCAAGTTGGCAGTTTATCACTTTGGCACTTTTTTTTTCCAGATATGGCTGAACAAATTGTCAGATATCTTAAGTAATAGGGTATATCTAATATTTTTGTTTATATACTGTAACATTATACCTCTTGTTAGTACAGAATAACTTCATTTCTTGTTAAAATTGTTAGTAAGTTAACTAATTATAAAAGAAAACAAGAAAAAAACTGAAACTTGTATTTCAAAAAGAAAACGAATGTGAATTCAATTTCGCCCGGAGTGTTGAAGCCCCCAATGTTTGTGATTATTTGCATCCTCATCCAAACAGATGGCATGCTTAAATTCTCCAAGCACTATCACCTCTTTGCCTTTCCCAGTTTTTTGTCAAAGCAAACAGTAACTCCTGATAGGAAAAAAAAGAAAAAAGCATAATGAATAGTACAAAGTAAATTGTAAACTTAACTTCTCATATTTGTGTCAAAAACACTCATTGGCTAATTAAACTATTAAAATATTAAGTGAATTATTTGACTAAATTAACAAACTTAACAAATGAAGCTATATAAACTAATGATAATAATAGGATAGCTGAACCCTAAACTCAGCTTTGAAAGTTTTTGTCACTCATCTCATTTTGGAAAATACTGGTTGGAAATACTTTATTATAATAGCAGCTCTTAAACTGAGTTGGGTATTGGATCTCATTGAGAATTGGATCACAACAGGTGCAGATCTACCACAATGTCAACTTATATACACAAGAGTCTCTTGTGCTCTCTTGCTTCCTGCTTCCTTCCCTTGGTCAGTTCTTTCCTTTCTCTCTCTGTCTCTCTGTCTCTCTGTCTGTCTGTCTGTCTGTCTGTCTCTCTCTCTCTCATACACACACACACACACAGAGACACACACCTAATTGCTAAAAGTTTTGGGAAATGTTATAGACCACCTAGATTTTATGCCTAAATATTTATTTTAGAATTAGAATGTAGGTTAAAGTTTATTATTTTAAATACTGTTTGTTTTTTTTAAGTCACCCTCTCCTCATCACATTGTATCCTACCCCTGAGTCGGTATCAGCACATGGTTTTGTCTTTTCATCTTTCAAGTTTCAAATGCAACTTGATCACCCCAGAGTCCATTTGTCTAAGTGACCTAAGCAGAGTGGACTAGTTCTGTCACCCGATATGCTTTACCCCATTATCCTTTTTACTTGGTTCATGCCAATTTTTGTTATTTGAGATTGTCTCCCTTGCTTATTGGATTGCTTGTTTTCTTTCTACCCTTACCAGATTATAATTATGTAGGAGAATGAACAATGTCTGTTTTGTTAATTGCTACATCAACAACATCACCAACAATGCCAAACTCAAAGGAATGTTGGATAAATTCTGGCTGGAAAAAAATGAAAAAGTGGACTAATGCTATTTCTCTAAAAACGTCTATGAAAATCATTCGTCATGTAGATTAAATCATTTCTTCATGATTTTTTTTTAAAATAAGGTTTCTTTTATAAATTAATACACCCTCTCAATCTTATTTATATGCATATATGAGCATAGCTTTCTCTCCAATCTAGGAGTCAGGTGAATTTTTTAAATCAACATTAACAGTATAATTTCAGTATTTCGAATGACCGTGGTTACTATAATGGAATGCTGGACACTTTAAAAATCATTGTAGAGGCTCCTGGGGACTCAGCTGGTTAAGCATCAGATTCCTGGTTTCGACTCAGGTCATGATTTCACGGTTTTGTGATTTTGAGCCCCATGTTGCGCTCCATGCTGACAGTAAATAAGTAAATAAATTTAAAAATTTTTAAGTAATAAAAATTATTGTCCTTTGATGGACAAGAAACAAGTAGTGCAATGAAACTGAAATATTTGAATGTTATAAATGAAAAATTAAATATATATCCTCTATATCTGAATCAGGAATTGCTTTGTGCTCTTTTGCAACTTTGTAACTTCTTTCATTAATTATAGGAAACTATAATAATCTTTGTACTTGCTTTAATATGATTAGGACAAATATATCTTTGCCTTCCAATTTTCTTGCTAATACAAGTGTGGGAATTACTGATATCTTGAGAAATGTATGTTAGGAAGAATATATCCCTATATATTATTTCTCTGCACTAAATTTTCTTAGGCTTAAAACACAGCAAGCATCAAATAAAGCCTATAAAATAAATTAATGAAGCTGTAAATGAGTATCCACAAAATATTTCCCATTTTACAACCATGCATGGGAAATTCATTTTCATTATTTATATCTAAAAACCACAGAAAAGTTATTACTAGTAAACTTTAGTCTTAGGAGTATTTTCTCATATGATATTTATAAGTGGCAAATAACTTGGTTGTTTAATATGCACATATCATACATTTTTGTAATAGATTTCAATATACAATAAATTATTCAAGAAGTATTATTGTATAACTTATAGGGTTTAAGTGATTTAATCTTTTGAAAAAAATCACAAAACTATTTCTGTGTGACACATATTTTTCCCCTCAATAGTCAGCATCTTGAATGTTAAGTCGAGTTATTAAATGAAGTTTTAAATGCATTGTTTTTTTAATCAAAAAGAAATACACAGCAAAATCAACTTGAATTAAAAATAAGATATTTGATTTTTCCTGACTGAGTTTATTTAAAATACTTAGATTTATCATAGTCCTTAAACTTACAGTCTGGCACAGTTTTGATCTGGAGATCAAAAATTAAAACTGCTTGCCAGATGCCATTAATGCAAGTATGACATGTTACCATCTACTATCTGCTTTTTTGAACTAACAAATAGGAATCAGTTCACTAAAATCTATTTTCATAAATGTTAAGACTATTTTTGCTTAGAATTTTAAAAACCATTTGGGCATCTGATTCTAAGTGAAATGTGAATTATGCAATTTATCTAGGAAGCAGATTTTTGAGATACCCATATGAAATGGCAAAAAATGAAAAAGAAACAAAACCACAATCATTATTCTTACTCTACTACCACCACTACTGTTATTAACAATCACAATGTCAGTAACAAATCACACTTATTGAACCTCTAGAAATTGTTCTACCTCTTTTAACCCTTACTTAAAACCCAAAAGCTAACTTTCATTTCTTTTTTTATGATGAGGAAACTTGGTTTAGAGAAATGAAGTTCCAAGTCAAAGTCATAAATTAGAAAGCTGGAAATTCAGAGGAATTTTGGTATAGCAAAATCAGTTCAGCCTCCAAAAATAAACGTTTTTATTAACATGAGTATATTGACACATTTGTCAGAATATATTTATTTTATTACATTTTTGCTTTTATCTACATATTTTTGTTTGAAAGTTTTGGGGACTATTAGGTTCAAACTCTTAGGATAGAAGACTTCCAGAATCCCTTCACACCTAAGCAAAAGGAGTTTACAGACCCAGCTGCTTTGGAATTAAGCAAATGTTTGCCTGTGCAGACTGCATATTGATTAAAAGACACCACACTGCATTAAGCTACCCTCTCTTATTTTTTCAGAATATGTTTGGGTCCCTTACTTTATATGTCAGTACTTTGGTATTTTTCTGGATGAGAGAAAGGGATCTAAACTTAAAGTGGTGGCAAATACACCTTTCTGAACTTATTAGTTACATGGTCATAAATCACCAGAAGAAGGTACCACCATGTCTGTTAAAAATTGGTTACAAATTTGTACTGACAAGCTTATTTATTCTGCTTCTCTTCATTATGTTTCTTCTATTCTTCTAGTCTTCCCCATCATTTATTACAGTTGATTACTTTATGCTGAAAAGGGAGAATTGGGAAAATATAAAATATTATTTTGGAGGAAGGTTTTTTTTTTATTAATGACAAGCTATGAAGATAAAGAAAACAAAACAAAACAGGCTCTAGTGTTGCCAGTGTTCACTAAGGTTTATTTATTTTATGGGAACAAAGTCTCAGATTGATTATAGTGTTCTTTTTTAAGTTGTGTATCACCAAATTAAAAAGTTAAGAAAATATTATCAAATTTTGTAGTGGTATAATTGATTATCTTAATGTGTAAGTTTTATCTAGGTGAATTCGTAAGAAAGAGATACATGAAATTCTATTTTTCAGTTCATTATTATCTAACAAAACATAGATACGATGTGTTAATTAAGATTGTAGTATCTGCTATAATAATAGCATATTTTTGGTGGCTTAATACAAATAGAAGTTTATTTCTGGGGTGCCTGGGTGGCTCAGTCGGTTAGGCGTCTGAGTTCGGCTCAGGTCATCATCTCACTGTTCGTGAGTTCGAGCCCCACATCGGGCTCTGTACTGACAGCTAGCTCAGAGCCTGGAGCCTGTTTCAGATTCTGTACCTCCCTCTCTGAAACTCCCCTGTTCACGCTGTCTCTCTCTCTCTCTCTCAGAAATAAATAAAACATTAAAAAATTTTTTAAAAAATACAAATAGAAGTTTATTTCTAAATGTGGTAATCATCCAGTGTTAGTTTTCCTACTCAAGGTTTGAGAGAGTTTGGTCTAGGAATTCATTAATGCACCATAGTTGCCCTGGAAAGAGTTCATGTAGCCATCAGAAGGTAAAAGAACATGTAAGAAAGATTGTGAGTGGTATCCATGATGCAATATGGAAGTGATACACTGCATTTCTTTTATGCCATGAGCTGGAATGCAGCCCCAGGGCCAGAACTAAACACAAGCTTGAATAAAGACAAGTTTTCAGTCTAAGTAGAGGAAAACCATATGTTCTGTTAAGCAGCAAGATTCTCTTCCTAAATCTCCAATTATGTATATTTTATTTGTTTTTGTTTGTATATAGTGAATTGGATAGAAGACTGTATGTCTCAACCTCTTTTTGTTCTGTTGAAAATGAGATTAATCAACATAATAATGCTTCCTTTCGAGCTTAAGAGTACTAGAAAATATGCATTTAATCTATTGCCAGTATATTAGCACAAAATTATATTATTTCAGAAATTAATTGTTATTTCTCACTGATTGTTAGATTTACTTATATTGACTTTTTTCTCTTGTTTTCATTTATTTTCTGAGATGTTTGAAAATTGCTTCTGAATCAGTAATTTAAATTATATAGCTTTTAATTAAATTTGGATATTATTTGGAATGCAATTATTCCTAAAATCCTACTTTAAATGTTACAGGTAATAAAAAGAAAAATAGAACCAAGAGCATTTTGAATAAAAGGTGACAAAGTCTAAAATGAATAAAAGATAAAGAGAGATTTGATATTCAAGATTCCCAGAGAAGAAATTGGTTAACAGGATAATGAGTAACGAAGCTTCCCGTCACTCTATTAAACAGGTGAACTCTTTCTTGAAGCTGTAGCAGAAATAAGGGTTTGAATAATCCTCATGCATGAGCCAGAGCAGGAAAATAAAGAATCAAAGAGAAAAAAAATACTTTCTCTAAGCCCCTAAATGAATTTCCCAAGAGATTTCAACTTTTCTTAGGAGTAGAATTAGAATAGAAAATAAAAGATTTTGCAAATTATTGTCTAGAAGGTGGACCACGTTAAAATTTTATAAAACCAAGAAAAATTCTTCCCCCAAGGAGGATATAAATGAGCTGGTTATCAGAACAGTGCCATTACCCACTTTTAAAAAGGTATTATTAACTGTGTCAAGCTTCTTTATATCTAATTTTACTCCTGGGAAGTATCCATTTCTTAAGCTATTTGCATTAATGTCCTACTTAATTGGTTTTAGCATATGTGTGAGCCATCAATTTTAAGTATAACAAGTTAAACAAAAGACAAATTAATTCTCATGTTTAATAAAATATATGTTATAATTTAAAATTAGTAATAATAGTTGATGAGCAAGTGACACCCACTCCTAGTTCCAAGGGAAGAATCTCCTGGTGTACGTGGTACCGAAGAGCATAACGGTGCTGGCCACGGGGGACATCAGTCCCGGAATGTCAACCCACTGCATGGTTTGCAGGCATTGGAGTGGCCAAGAAAGACACAGCTTACACAGACACCAGAGGGCACGTGGCTTTACTCACTGCGACAGAAGACAAGACTCAGATCAGCTTCAGTAGTGAAGATGGGAGCCCCGTGCCAGGAGTCGGCCTCACAGCTGCTGCGGGGAGAAAGGTCTGAGCGCTAACCCTGTGCTGGGGGCGAAGGACCCAGTTCCTTCCCCGCTGGGAAGAGATACAGCAGCTGGGCTGGCCAGGGGCTGGATGAGGCACACGCTTAAGCAAACAGAGAAGTGCACATCAAATATAGAACAGGGGGAAATCTTTCCAAATAAGGTCGTATGCTGCGCACAGGCTCTGCCAGCTCCTTCTCTCCAAGGAAGAAAATGGCCCAGGCCCCAAACATTCTTATGCCACCGACATACTTTCTTGTAAGCGTTGACAGGTTGCTCATGATTGCATTTCCCAACAATCCACTCCTCTCCCCTTGCTGCACCATTGCAAACAGCAGACAAAACATCTCAACCCCGGCAAGAATAATACTGTTTGCAATAGCATTGATTCGTGTGACGGGTAGTTTAAAGTCTTCGTTTACATTCATCCAGTTGATTAATTTTTTTTTGCACTTTATTTTTCCTCAATTAGGAATATTAACTTAGGTTGGGAAGTCTGGCAAATAATGCTTGCTCAAATAATGCTCTGTATTATTGCATCTCTAGCACCCCTCTAAAGGTTTGCAGCCTACTTTTTCTCACATCTGGAGATGACCCTTCTAGTCAAGTTCAAGACAGGATTGGCTATGAGTGGAGATGCTCCACGTGGCAAATTGGCTTTCAATTTACCATCATAATCGATGCTCAGGAATGTATGCTTTTTTGGGTTACTTGCAACACGTTACTCAAGCAGACAAGTAAGCAGACTTCCTTCCCCGCCAAGACAAGAAGATCCAGGGAAGTATATAGAAACACCTTGAAAATGCAAAACGAAGCTTCTTGAAGGACTCAACAGGTTTATCACCACTATCAAGAGGTAGTGGGTCTCTGTGTTGGGGATTTGTATGCCAGGGAACCTTGGTTCTCTACCCGGAAGAATTCTATTATATCTCATTTTATGAATGGCCTTTTCTACAATTAATTTCTTGCATCATTTACTTAAATTAAGTAAATATGTACCTTTTGCCTGTGTCAGATTCAGTTTTTGAAAGTGAAGTCAGTGAAAAGAAGGTGGGAATGGCTCGGTTACTTGCAGGTGATCTGAGGAAGCAGAAGGAATGGGAATAAAAATAGGAGACAGTGAATACGTAACAGCCACGGAAAGATTTTTGGCTTCTCAAGTAACTGCTGTAGGGGCTGGGACTCCACTCAGCTGAGCCCTCTGAGCCTAGAGAAGATCGAAGGACAAGAGGCTCTGTCCCTTTTCTTCACAGCACTTGTGCCTCACCTCCCATTCCCCACTGCTTGAAGGCTGTTGCTGGAGGAGTTTATTGCCCCACTCATCAGAGAAAAGCCCTAAGGAAGAAAAGCAGAGAGATTAGAGTCATGAAGGATATCTAGATGAGATTCTGTACACAAAATAGTCCATCACAGTTATTGTTGATGCCAGAAATGAGCTGATGGCATGGGGTGGGGGGAAAATGACTGCTCCTTTCAATTCCTTTCCATTAATTGCTATCATCCTTTGTAACTGTACACAGACCATGCGTGCTGAAAAGTATGGAGATGTGTTTTTAGTCATTTACACAGCTTTTACTTTTAAACCAGTTATGTTTTAGCGCTTGCCAATAACTTACACAACAAACTCTCCCACATCATATCTAATGTCGACCCAAGTCCAGAATACTATTTCCCATTCATGGATGAATTTGGCATCTACTTCATTGTCTTCGTCTTTATTTCTATTTCCATCAATATTATTGCTCTTGTAATAGTTTTAACTCTTCCCACAGATATCATTTTCCATGGTATACACTTTGCTTCTCATTTAAAACACACACACATGCACGCGCGTGCACACACGCGCGCGCGCTCACACACACACACACTACCGATTCCAATATATCAGTTTCAGAAATCCCTTGCCCTGGTGGTACCATGTACATAACCATTTCCATCATCCTAATTCTATCCATTTCTGTAATTCTTTGAGATATTGATTCATTCAGGTCATTAACTGCATTATCATTCCTTGGCCCATCATTCCCTTCAAATACTCATTTTAAAATTTATGTTATACTTTTACATTAAAAAATGTTTAATGTTTATTTTTTGAGAGAAAGAGACAGAGAGCAAGCAAGGTAAAGGCAGAGAGAGAGGGTGACACAGAATCTAAAGCAGGCTTCCGGCTCTGAGCTGTCAACAAAGAGCCCAACATGGGGCTTGAACTCCTGAACCAAGAGACCATGACCTGAGCTAAAGTCAGATTCTTAACCAACAGAGCTACCCAGGTGCCTCAGTATTTTTTTATTACCTTTTGACATCCTTAACCCTCAATGTAATTTTTTTATGGTCTGTTCTTAAAACAGCTCATGTGTTCTGAATTTAAATATTCCTATATGCTGTATCCACTTCTTTTCTTATTAAACTCACCTAGTGAGTGTTGGATTAACAAATCCAAGTTAAGCCCCAAATAGCCTCAGCGTGTCTGCCTGAACTGAAAGAATTAAATGTTGAAGCAGTAAATAACACAGTAACCCTGATATTTCTCATTTTATAATCAGAATGCTGAAACTTAAGATATATATATAATGTTCCTTTTTGACCAGTTTATCTTTATCTTTCTCTTTTTTTTCTGAAAATTTCTAATAGACTCTCCTTCTCCCATAATGTCAAGTGATGTCCTTCCCTTTTAGAGAAAATGTAGAATAAATTAAGTAGATACTCAGTTTCTGAGGAGCAAGGTTTAAAATGCCCTGTCTATATTCCTATTTTCTAATTGCTTTCATACTAATGGGTTTTATATTCCTGCCCCTTTTAAATGAAATCAATTGAGTAGTGCCTGGATTCCAACTGTTCTTGCTTTATTTTTCTTGAATTATTTATTCCTCTCTCCCACATGGATGTTGTCAACATTCAGCATGCTCTAGTATGTCTTATCTTGAAGGAAATAAAAAGAATTAAATCCAATAGTTATCCCTGATCCTATGCCCACTTCTAACCATTTTTCTTTCCCTGCCATTGTTGATAGAAATATCAGTTGGAAAATGTCTTTTTAATTATTGACTCCTGTACTTAACTTTCACTGATTTTAGCATTAGATAAATAGGCTTTTCTCCTCCAAAGCAGCAGCTTATTTCAAAGTCATCAAAAACTAAAACGCTGTAGGCCTATTGGCTGAAAAATATAATATTATTTATAGTCAAGTAGGGGTGCATCAAGTGGCTCAGTTGGTTTGGCACCTGACTCTTGATTTAGGCTCAGGTCATGATCTCATGGTTTATGGGTTCAAGCCTCACATCAGGCTCTGTGCTGACAGCACAAAGCCTGCTTGGAATTCTCTCCCTCCCTTTCTCTCTCTCTCTCTGCCCTCCCCTGCTTATGTGCATGTGTACTCTCCCTCTCTCTCTCAAAATAAATAAACATTTAAAAATAGTTGTTCAGTAACTATGAAACAGATTTTAAAGATAAATATGCATTTTTGATTCTTACTAGCAATACTCCTAAAATTGATGGTTACTTTAAGGAACAAAATTATATAAAAATTAAAATTCAAATGTACATAAATGTGTATTCATAAAATATGAAGTCAAAGTATGTTTGAGTAAAAACAATATTGCATTACTACACTGACTCATCATGTAGTCATGGGAAATTCATATTATTAAAAATTTTGATTTAGTAGTAGGATCCTACACCAGAATGTAATTGATCAAAAATACAATTTTAACTATTATCTTAATAATATCTTAATATTATCATCTTAATAATAGTTAAGATATAAGTTGAAATGATAGACATTTTCTTGTTTTTTGTTTGTTTCATTTAGTTTTTTATTAGCCATACAGTCCTCAAATACTAAATGTACTCGTTGGTTATTTTGGAAATCTATCATAAATTTATCAAAAAGGAACATATATCCTTCTATATCCTCTAAAATGAGATATTAATACTATATTTATATTATATGAGATTTTAATTTGAATTCTTTTAATACTTGGAAGAGCATTCAAGATTTTCTTGTCCAGATACATTTGTGTAAGATTAACTATTGCAAAGTGACTTTTTACAGAATTGGCTGTGCTGTATGCACATATAGTGAAATGTCTTAAAATAAGATAGTGTACATTTTTCAAAAGGTGTTTTGCAGGAAACTTAGAAACATGTTATTAACACTTTCATGCCATATGTAATAAATTATCTTTAATAAGAGATTTAAATGTTAACCTTTTAAAAAGATATATGTTAAAGGACTACACAGAGATAAAATATTACTGCATAGAATTTCTTCATGTTCTTAAAAGTTTTTTTAAACATGCACAATATACTAAGTTGACTAATGTGTACCTATCTTTGGAACATCAAATATAAATTTACTTCATTGTTTAAAATATACATCATTACCAAATGGAAAAGACATAAAGACATAAAGAAGGTTATACACCTTTGTAAGCTACACGGAAACTGTTCATTGTATCATCATTGAAAATTGAGTGTGGGATGGTGAAGGCACTTTCTTTGGAGCCATTTGTAAAATCCTATATTTTAAAATTATTTATGCAGAATGGACTGGTATTTTGAATTTCATATATTGATAGTACTGACATATACAACATTTTTATCCCTTTTGGTTTAGAGTGGTAGAATAACATGAATTTCAAATAATCTTTGACATAAGGATACGATGTTAAATGATCTAGCTGCCATCAGAATGAGAAAAGAAGCAAACATGTGAACAAGCTGATAGTGACTTTCCTGCGTCTGATCCTTTATGGATGAGCCAGTTCTTTTCCAGACTGATTACTCTGTCATTCACAGGAGCCTATCTTGTCTGGGGCTGTCATGCTTGGTCTTTGACATTAACAATAAGATTAGGGCCAGCACTGATTGTCACAACAGCAGCCGGAGCCTGGAAAGATAGTAGGGAGCTTGCTCTGATACAATTACATTTAAAAGGAGACTAGTAAATCCCTACTTCCAATCATTCTCCAGCTATACGCAGGGTAAAAGATTGCTGAATTTTTATACACTTTAACTTCAGAGGGTAAATGACATAAACAATGTAACCTGACAATTATTAGATTATTTATTGATACAGTTCATGCATCTTTGTTCTGGGAGATGAAAATCTCTGTAGAAAAATTTTCACTGTCTATAATAAGTAAAGAATAATCTAAATGAGCTTAAATCTTCCCTTTGCACTTGGCAATACATAATTTCTGAGCATGAAAGGGTATAAGTTTTTACTTTTTCGTTCTCATTTTCTTATTCATTTGACTAATTTTTGCAACAGATAAGAAATCATTTTTAGAGGTACCTGGGTGGCTCAGTCAGTTGAGTGTCTGACACTTTGGTTCATCTCAGGTCATGATCTCAGGGTTTGTGGGTTTGAACCCCACATCAGTTTCTGTGCTGATGGTGCAGAGCCCGTTTGCAATTCTGTCTCCCTCATTCTCTGCCCCTCCCCTGCTCACTCTCTCTCTCTCTCTGTCTCAAAATAAACATTTAAAAAATTTAAATAATAAAAAAATAATTTTTAGAAAATCAAGTATATGAAAGACCTGCTTTTAAGAAAATATATATCTCCTTATATTTTATCTTAAATCTATATACGCATTGGAGCAATTTTATACTTTATATTCATATTCTTGACATTAGTAAACTTTCTTTATTATTAACTGGAAAGAATTGCATTACTTAAGGTTGAAATTTTCTGATAAGAGATAATGAATTATAGGAGACATGGCATGAAGGTAATGAGAGATGTTTTAAAAAAAGATGAGATCTGGGGTGCCTGGGTGGCTCAGTCGATTGGGCAGCCGACTTCAGCTCAGGTCATGATCTCACGGTTCGTGGGTTCAAGCCCCGCGTTGGGCTCTGTGCTGACAGCTAGCTCAGAGCCTGGAGACTATTTCAGATTCTGTGTCTCCCTCTCCTTCTGACCCTCCCCTTCTCATGCTGTCTCTCTCTCTCTCAGAAATAAAACATTAAAAAAATTTTTAAAAAGAAAAGAAAAGCTGAGATCTTTCAAGAAACAATATTACAAAAATATTGGTAAAAATATTTAATATAAAAATAATAGTAGCTTCCTGTCCTCTGGCAAATACCACACATTTAATAAGCTTAAACCAGCACACTTATTGTCTCTCAGTATTTATACTTCAGGAGTCTAGGCACAGCTCACCTGGGTCCTCTGCTCAAGGTCTCACAAAACTTCAGTCAGGATTTTGGCTGGGCTGTATTCCTGTCTGGAGGCCGGGCTGGCAAGAATCTGCTTCCAGTATCACTTAAGTAGCTGGGAGAATTTGTCCTCTTGCAGCCATAGGGACATTTTCCTGCTGGCTAGAGGCCTGGAGTCACCTCCTAGAAGCCACCCATGGCTCCTTGTCATAGGGTCCTCTCGCAGACCCTTTTGCAATATGGCAGCATGCTATTTCCAAGCCAGCAAGGGAGGCTGCCTCACTCCAGCCTCCAAATATTGAGTCTTATGTAATGGAACCTGATCAAGGTAGTAACATCCTATTCTATTCATTAGAAACAGTTCATAGGTTCCACCTTAACTCAGGGGTGTGGCCCATTGAGAATCACCTTGAGGCATATGCTGGTTTATAATAATTATTTAATATTTATAAATAATGTGATATAATAAAATATTATAATTATAATAATTATTTGTAATAATAATTGTGAAGTTTTGTTTCACTAAAAGTGATTATGATTTAAAATTATAAGAAAGATTAACAGGGGTGCCTGGGTGGCTCAGTCAGTTAAGTGGCCGACTTTGTCTCAGATCATGATCTTGCCAGTTTGTGAGTTCGAGCCCCACATCAGACTCTTTGCTGCCAGCTCAGAGCCTGCTTCAGATTCTTTGTTTCTCTCACTCTACCCTTTCCCCACTCACACTCTGTCTCTCTCAAAAATAGATAAACATTTAAAAATTTTAAAAAAAGAAAGATTAACAGATAGATAAGACAGTCCATTTGTGCTCAGGATATGAATGAGGTTTTAGAACAGAAGAATATCTAGTTCAGGGAATTTCAGACAGTGAAGTTTATAGTTGGAAGTTTATAGTTGGAAGTTTATGTGTTCAAGAAAAGAGTATTTTAAACATAAAGCATTAAATCGTTAAGGAGAAATTTCGCTTTATTCCATTTGCTCTTTCAGATTGACTCTTTCCTTCTCTACCACATTCTATGCCTGGGAATGCTGAACTTGATCTGCATCATTGTATGCATTTGCTGTCTGGCTTCCACTTGCATTTTGTCAAAGGACACACATGAAAAAGATCAAAGTGAAGAATGTGAAACAGAAATAATAATTTTTAAAATAATAATTTTAAATCTCCAAACTCCTCTCAGCTGCTACTCTTCCTGTTTCACAATGACTACTCTCTCTGCCTCTACAGGCCAGGAGTTAGTTTCCTGTGGTTGTTATCTGCTCCCTAAGTCCTGATTAATTTCCCACCTCTTTGTAAATGGTTCTGTCAGGGGACAAGATGTTTCGATCAGACTGTTTATTACTCACAGAGCATCTTTGATTCAGTTCCTTATTCTTTAGTTTTCCATGGGGTGACATGATAAAAGCCAGACATTTGCCTGTTCATGCAGTGGGATTGCACCACAGGAGAGGAATCCCGAAATTATAAGGTTCAGAGTTTATATATGGTGGTTGACATATCAGCCCAATCCCCTTCAGGAGAGGGGAATAAAAACAAATAATCTTCTGGGAGAACCAGTGAAAGTGAAAAGGTGAATCTCCCGAAAATGTAAGATAATGATTCTGAGGGAGATGAGTATATAAATATCTATAGAACACTACATAATTCACTTGTAGACAACCAACTTGAGTAATGGAAACCTGAGCAAGGTAGAAAGACCCACAGTGACTCCCAACCCCCTGACCCAATACAAACAGGCCCACTAGATTACCCACCTCAAAATATCATAAGCCCTAGCTGGCCAAGGGGTTACTTACACTCAGACACAGGTATCAAAAAGGAAAATTTTGTATGTGTGCATATCTCCTCACCTTTCCCCTTTAACTATAGCCCCCACCATGGCCTCCTGGCAGACAGTCTGTCCTTCACTGTTCTCCTCACTGTTTCCTTGCATTGTGTTCAATAAACCTATCTCCTTTGTTCAGCCTTGGGTGAATTCTTTCACTACCCACACTACTGACCTCCACCCAATTGAGTTGCCCCACATTTGGTTCCCCCATCCAGTGGGTGACCCCACACTTGTGGCTCATTTGGCGAGCTTTTGTGGATCCACCCACAATAATATCTAATTTCCAAGGCATAGTTCCTATTTAATCATTCTTTAGCAATGTTTTTCAGTGCTCTTAAGAGAGAGTAGTTATAAATATTTGTCTTCTGACCCTCTTTATTCAATTTTTAGCATTTACCCAATTTCTATTCCCTACTGGGATCTGTTCTGATACAGCTAACATGTAGTGGAACTGAGACTTTAACCCATACAACCTGGCTGTACAACTGTAACCCATACAACTTTCACCCATATAAAGACTGATTTATACACTACTATGGTATATGTCCTGAAATCATGTGTATTGCTCAGTTGCCTGCAACAAAGGAACTATTCACTTAAAATTTTTCTATCTAGTACATTAGCAAGGCTCTGCAGTTGAATTGATATTTTTGAAATCTTTCATACAAAAGAGTCTGGAAAATACCAGCATCATAAGAAATATAAATAATTTAGAAACAATAGTATAGTTCTTCACTTAAAGTGATGACTAAGTGGGCTCAGCATTCCTTTGTGATTCCCCAAAATTGCATGCAAACTAAATACAAAGACATCATCTTAGTCTCTAATCTAATGTGTTTGTTCCAGGCAATTTTTTTTCCAGTTCACTATACTGTGTCTTTATCTAAACTATAATAGGAACAGAAAAATATTTTCCAAATAAAAATAGCATGGAATTTATCTGTTTACAAGTATTGGATATGAAGGTGTAAAGGAATAGTAACAAAATAGCATTAACCATTTTTCTGTCCTTTGGAAAATCTTTGCTAGATTACTTGTCCAATTTTATCTTTCCAAGAACATGGAGTAAGACTTTTAACAGTCTCACTTGCCTGTAAATTGCTGCCTTAAAATTAGGTTTTGTCTAACGCAGTGTGATTGTGATTGATGTGTGTCACCTCTAGACTTGGTCCACAAAAACACTTTGTTCTGGGGCGCCTGGGTGGCTTAGTCGGTTAAGCGTCCGACTTTCGCTTAGGTCATGATCTCGCGGTTCGTGGGTTCGGGCCCCGCTTCGGGCTCTGTGCTGACTGCCAGCTCAGAGCCTGGAGCCTGTTTCAGTCTGTGACTCCCTCTCTCTCTGACCCTCCCCTGCTCACGCTGTCTCTCTCTCTCTCTCCTAGAAATAAATTAAAAAAAAAAAAAATTAAAAAAAAAAAAAAACAAAACACTTTGTTCTGTCTTCAACTGTTCTTCAGTAAGCTCTTCACTGTGGCAGTGTCAAGAGTTGGATGGAGAGTGAATCCCTAGGTCAACACTTGGAGGGTATCTGCCAAAATGAGTTTCACAATGACAGTGAACTATGACGTGAGTGAGAAAAAAAAAATATGTGTATACACACATATATCACACACACACACACACACACACATTGTTACACACATACTGTTAAGTCACTGAGGGGGTGCCTGGGCAGCTTAGTCAGTTAAGCGTCTGACTTTGGCTCAGGTCATGATCTCATAGTTCGTAGGTTCGTGCCCCGCGTCGGGCTCTGTGCTCACAGCTCGGAGCCTGGAACCTGCTTCAGATTCTGTGTCTCCCTCACTCACTCTCTCTCTCTCTCTCTCTCTGTCTCTCTCTCTCTCTCTACCTTTATCCCACTCACCTTCTGTCTCTCACTCTCAGCAATAAATAAACATTAAAAAAAAATAAGCCACTGAGATTTGGAAGTTGCTTTTACAGCAATAAATAAATTACTCTAACTAATCACAAAATTTCCCTCCACTATCCTCCATTTAATAAAACAAAAAAAAAATACATTGGTAAAAATTAATTGTAGACATAAAAAGACCTCTGAATCTACATCATCATCATCATCATCATAATCACATAGTTGACCTCCCAAGTAGTCAAATACTTAACCTAAGAATATCATATGTGCTTTGAAGCAATTTAAAAAACTGAAAAATCCAGAGGTATCTCTTGTGTCATTCTAGACAAGGTTATTGGGCTATCTTGAGATGAATAGTCCAGACTGACTCAATGATTCTATGCGAGCCACAGAGGTAACTAGACCTTTTCAAAATGGGTTACATTTAACTTTTCCTCATCAATAGATTTCTTACTCTTGGCATTCCTTCACAAATGCCTTAATTTTATTTTTCTCTTTTTTCATAATGATAAAATCAAACCATCAGAAATACAATAAAATTCAGGTTCTTTTTTGCTTTTATAAGAAAAATAATTTATATATATAAATATATATATATTTTTTAAACTTATTGAGGGAGACAGAGAGAGGGTGCAAATGAGGGAGGGGGAGAGGAAGAGAGAGGGACAGAATCCCAAGTAGGCTCCATGCTCAGCACGGGGTCCAATGTAGGATTCGATCTCACAATTGTGAGATCATGACCTGAGCCAAAATCAGAAGTCAGATGTGTAACGTACTGAGCCAGCCAAGCACCCCAGAAAAATAAAATTTCTAGTTATATATGAACCATTAAACTAAAGGCTGTACCTCCCTGAAGTAGTTAAATATCTGTAGTTCTCAAATGTGTTAAATGATAAAGTTCCAATCAGCAGCTGTTATCCTTGAGTAAAGGTATAATGTATATTAAAGGATCCATCGTGAGGTTTGGTTTTTGTGTTTTATTTGTTTTCAATTTTTGTATGAAAGCCGATGACCTCTGGAAAAAGTAAAGTCCTGATACAAACAGACAATTACAGCAATTAGTGAACTATATGTTCCAATTAGAGGAGAAAGAAGTGGATGTAGGATTTTAGCAGATACACAAAACATCATCAAAATGGAAATATTGAATGTTTATTGATGGAGATAAAATATCTTGACTGGATTATTGAGCAAGGATTCTACATAAACTAGTGAAAAATAAAAGTCAAAAAAGTTTAAGTGGTTTTATTAGAAAACTATTCTATGCCAAGATACTTTATTCGACTATGGAGGGGTTTTCTGAAAAACATGCAACATCGTTATTCAAATCCTGTGAAGATAGACAAGAAAAACACTTCCAAATAATTCTCTACATACTGCCCTATCCAATTGCTATTGACAGCAGTATTATTCTGAGTAATGCTCTGACAGAAGGCTCTGAATAGGCTTTTCCCCTTTCTTTAGAGATATCATTGGCATTTTACCCACTTTGTAGACATAATTAATTATCCCTCCCAAATAAATGAGGTTAAGTGGGTTTTTGTTTTAAAGATTACTTTAATCTCTTTCCCAATGATTGTGGAAAGTTTGGGGAAAAGTTCTTAGGAAAATAGAATGCCAGCCATTGAATTAACTACTATGCCTGATAAAATCACTTTGGTATTCATATACAATTTTAAGTTATATATTTCTTAATCTAGAGATTATAAAGTTCTGTTTGTGACTATACATTTGGAATATTTTAGGTATCATCTTCTATTTTTTTTCTGGTAAGGTAAAGAACCTGTGAAAAGAAATCTGAGTGAAGGTATGTGCCAAGTAGATATCTGGGGTGAGAACATTCTACAAGAAGTAATAAGGATTTGAGATCTCAAAGTAATACTCAGGTAGATACCTTTCCAGAATTGTTTAAGAACTGGAAAAACAAAGAAACAAAAAACAGAACAGAGTAGTTAGAACAAAGTGAGTGAGTGGTAAGTAAGAAGATAAAGTAGGATGATGTCAGCTATCAGCTTCCAAATGGTAAGGATATTGAAATTTATTCTTAGAAATGTTGGCAAGATTTGATAGACTTGAAAGATTGCTCTGCTTTCTGTATTAAAATAGATATGGTAGAAAGAATTTTTGGAAGGTGGCATCATCCAGACGAGAGATGATTGTTCTTGGGACTAAGTTGGTTAGTCTGCTGAAGGTGGAGTGAGAAATGCTCAGATTCTTGATATATATCAAAGGAAAGGCAATACAGTTCCCCAATGGACTAAGCATGGATGTGAGAGACAAAAGAAAGATAACAGGTTTGTGGTTTGGGCCTGAGACCTGGATGAGTGGAATTAAAATAACTAAGATGGAAAAATTGGTGAGGCAGAGCAAGTTTGGGTTGCAATAAAAAGTTGTCTCTGGACATGTTCATTTTATCAGACATGAAAATGATAGGCAGTGTGATCTGGGATTTAGGAAAATGGTCAAAGCTGGAAATATGATTTTTGTAGTCATCACCATATAAATGTTATTTAAATACTTCAGTAAAGATCATATCAACTTGAAAGTGGATATAGATAGAGCGGAGAAGAGGTGTGAGGGCCAAGTCCTTATTTCAAGATGGGAATATGAAAGGACTATCCAGTGGTGTAGGAGTAAACTGCCAGAGAAGGCCTTCTCTTCTGATTGCTTCTATTTCCTTAATAAAATGAGAATAAAATCAAGCAGCTGAAAGTGTATACTGGAGAAGAGTACTACAGATTTAGTGAAGTGAAAAATGTATGAAATATTGGAGCATAGTAGAGTATAATGATTAAGGAAATGTAAAATGATGGACAATCAGCACTGAGATCCCACCTGAGGCTTGTGAAATAAATTTAAAATCAGCATAGTTGTGTGTTTTTCACCAGCCTTGTCCAACTACTTGGTATCAGAAAAAGAAAGGGTAGGAACTTGAATTTTGAACTTTATTGGAGCAAGGGTTAAGCTATTTGCCTATATATTTGAGTAATTAGAGCAGTGGTTAGTGAGGGTAGATAATGAAAAGGGTGGAGAGGTGTGGGGATGGAAGGTGGAGGGAGAGGGTGAAGGACCGAGATGGTAAAGACAATGGCTTTGAAGCCCTGGGAGAAGTCAAAATTTTTAAATGGAGATTCTATAGTGAGTGAGTTGGAAAGTTAAGATGTAGTATTCGGAATGTCAGATCCTGGATACTGAAATTTTGAAGAGATTGCAGATATGAAAATGTTCTAGCATTTGCTCATCTGAGTGGACCACTGAACGGATTGAAAGATAAGGTCATTAAAGAAAAGACATCTTGGACATGAAAACTTAAGATATCAAGTGGACACATCTATAGAGAGCGGGTATTTCAGTAACAATGGCGGAGTAAATGGTTGGGAAGGAAATGTGATCTACATCTTAAAATCTCCAATGCTAGCAGTGGTAGAAATAACTGGGCTTAGGGGTAGAATAGTTTGTACCATGTACTTCAAAGTGAGTAGATGAGAAGTTTAGAAACCAGGAAAAACAAACTGAAATGTCAGTAATGGGGCCCCTGAGTGGCTTAGTCAGTTAAATGCCAACTCATTTTCAGCTCAGGTCCTGATCTCACAGTTTGGGAGCTTGAGTTCTGAGTCAGGCTGACAGTGTGGAGCCCACTTGGGATTCTCTCTCTTCCTCTCTCTCTCTGCCCCTCCCCTGCTCATGCTCTCTCTCTGTCTCTCTATCTCTCTCTGTCTCAAAATAAATAAATAAACTTTAAAAAAATAAATGTCACTAAAGAGTGAGGACTCTTATTCCATCCCCAGGCTTTACCATAGTGAAGTATGGGAGGCGAGAAACAACAGCACAGAGAACACTTGTGGAGGTCCCTCAGAACACACTAATGTCAAGTGACAACCGGGGTTTTAGGTTGAGAAGCCCAAGGAGAAATAAAGAGGCAGGAACGTAAGAACCTTATTAAGGATATAGGACATTTTGCTGCTTATGGAGTTCAGGGATGATGGAAGTCTCAATATTAACTTTGTAGGATGTAACATTAGGCCAAATTAAGAAGCATCCAAGGCTGTATACAGATAAGAGTGGTTCAAGTATTGCATTTCTTACGGGGACTGAGATAAAGAGATACAAGACACAATGGGGTTAATCTTGATGGTTTCTAGAAGAGATGTGAATAATCAGTTAATATTAAATCTTCTTTTTTAGAGCTAATATCGCAGGCTGTGTTTAATAGTGAGGCTGGACATCATGAGAAAGAGGTAAGGGTATTTCTAAGAGAATGTGGAGCATTGGGGGCCCATTCTTCAATCTTGAGGAACATGATAATAAGGTAAAGGTTACTGTTCAAAATCAAAAGGGAAAAAAATAAATGAATTAGATTTTGAAAAAAAGAAAGTAATTTTAGGTAACTAGTGAAGTGACTAGGAGATATGAGTAGTTATATGTCAAAACTTAATGTAAAATTCATTTATTTTATTTTGCTTTCTTATGTTAGTCTTGGAGTATTCCCCCAAAGTAGAAGACTACATATTTCTCTTTTTTTCTCTTTTCACTTTTTTTTTCCTTTTCCTTTCCTTTCATTAACTCTTAAGTTCCTATAATGTGCCAGGTCCATGGCAAAGCCAATGAGTGGTGTAAGACAGAACACATTTTCTTTTTCTTTTTTTTTTTTAAACTAGAGGTTTGTACTTCTTAATCTCCTTTATCTGTTTTGTCCATCACTTGAAAGTTTTCACATTTTTGAAGATAATATTCTTCCGGACATCAGATAATGATGTGAACCAAGAGTGTAATTCTAGCATATAACACGTGTAAATTGGAGTGCTGCATCACTTATGGAAGGGGAGGAGGTGGCCTCTGTATTAATTTGACCCAAGAGAACGAAGTAAAATTTTATCTGTCAAGGCAGTGAAAGATGGGTTGCATGTATATAGGGTTTTATTTGGTGTTTAAAGTGGTAAAGGTAAGTTGAAGCAAATGAGAAGTAGAAAAGTAATTTGACCAAATTTGCCGTGGGCAAGCTCTTTTCTTTTGTAAAGGGACTATTTGCAAAGTTTTATCTTTGGGAAATACATTTATAGAAAAACAGTCATATAACATTTTTTCCCTTAATGATCTTGCTTTCTCATAGACTAGCATATTTACGTAATAAGTCCTTCTTAAACATGTTTCTACAGCTAATTCTGTAATATTACCAAAATTTTGATGAAGACAAGAAGTGGGGCATATAAAATAATTCTTCCCCTGGCCCTTCATTCAGGAAATTGTAGATTGGTGCACTACTAGGCACAGAGCAAAAACTTGGTCTGCCTATAAATTAATTTTGTTTAAAAGAGATCAAAAGAGAATAGAGGAAGGGCAGAGAGAGAGTTAGAGAGAAACTCTTAAGCAGGCTCCATGTTCAGCATGGAGCCCCATGGAGGGCTTGATCTCATACTGGTTGAGATCATGACCTGAGCCGAAACCAAGAGTCAGATGCTTAACTGACTGAGCCACTCAGGTGCCCCTATAAATTAATTTTTTAACCTAAATTTCATCAAAGATCATTACATCATTCCTTTACATTTTATTGGTAAAGAAATAAAGAATATTAATAAATAACATTTTTAATATCATTAAGTGTTCATGTAGGCATCATTTTTACATCAAAATTAGTATCAAAATTATAAAAGCTAACACATATTTGAGGTAACTAAAGCCCAATATAAATAGCTACTATTTAGTTACTGTTCAATGTCTTCCATTTATTACTACACTAACAAACAAAATGCATTCATGTATGTATGTTTTAATACAACATAAATTTATCAAATAACATGCATTTATATATCATAATATTAAGGAGAAAATCATTACTTTTTCTCTTTTTTGTGTAATAATTTACAGAAGCAATTAATATTAAAAGTTTGTTATAAAATTTTAAAATCCACATAAAAGTCATCAAAATTATATCTTAAGCACATTTTATTTCAAAATTCTGTTCATCATTTTAATTAACATCAGCATAAAGGACACTGTATACTTCTTATAAAATTCCATTTTCTACAATTCCAAGTTACTTTGGGGAAAAAAATCTAAACCAAGTTTCCAAAGTTACATTGCATCTTGAAATTTTATTTTATTTTCCAAACACTGAAACCAAATTGAGTCCTTTAACCTACCTCTGTTAAATTCCTTTAATACCAGTTACATCTAATTTGCATATATTATTTTTTTATTTTCTAAACAGTAGCCAAGTAGCACTGCCTGAATCAGCATAAGTGCCCTTTATCATATTACAGCATGGTTTCTAATTTTCTCTCTTTGCTAAATCATATTTCTGCACAAAATATTAGCTCTGAACTATTTTCTCAACTAACTCAAAGTTTGAAAGTCTATTAATCCGAGACAAGGAGACCTGGAAGCCATTGTCCTTAACAGAGTTATAGTCTTTTCTGTACAAAGAGCTAACAAACACTAAAAATCAAGTGGAAAATAGCAGAACATAGGGACAAACCAAGTGTTGCTGAAAACTCGTAGCATGAATTTCAAAAAGCTATAATCACAGGAATGGAAATTCTTTTCAATACTATGTCAGCAGTGACACAAGAATTCACCAGTTTTAAAATGGAATTTGGAAACAAGTCAGGACATGACACAGAAATAGGTTAATCAGAGATGCAGATATGAAAGGATAAAAGGCTGAAGAAATGTTGACTTGGTGAAAAATGTTGGATACCATTTTAATTCAATGTCTTTAATTGGTTTTGGATAATTTACAGTTTTATTTTATCTTGCTTCAATTTTACAACTTTATAGTTTTTCTAGAAATGAATCATTTCATATTGTTTTCCAAAGGTTTTTAATATATGATTGTTGCACATTTTCTTTTATTTTTCAAATATCTACTGATTTTCTCGTGGGTTTTTCCCTTTCTTTATATATGTTGTTACTGCTGTGCCAGCAAAGGAAGGGCAGAAAGAGTCAGAGACGATCTTTTTTTTTTTTTTTTAATGTTTTTTATTTATTTCTGAGAGAGAGAGTGAGAAAACGTGAGCAGGGGAGGGTCAGAGAGAGAGGGAGACACAGAATCTGAAACAGGCTCCAGGCTCTGAGCTAGCTGTCAGCACAGAGCCCCACACAGGGCTCAAACCCACGGACCGTGAGATCATGACCTGAGCCGAAGTTAGATGCTTAATCGACTGAGCCACCCAGGACAGAAATAATCTTAAGCCAGCTCCATGCCCAGCGTGAAAGCCCACATAGGGCTCCATCTCATGATGATGAGCCAAAATCAAGAATCATTTGTCAAACAACTGAACCACCAAGGTTCCCCTAACAAGATTGTTACTTTTAAAATATTTCTTGTTTCAAGTGGCAAAAGTTATATTTATTACTCATTTCCAAGAATCATATTTTTGTTTTATTAAGTCACTCCATGTTTCTTCTATTCCATTCTTCAAAGATTTGTTCTTATTTTTATCATTTTTTCTTTCTTTAATTTTTTAATGTTTATTTTTGAGAGAGAGAGAGAGAGCATGAGCAGGGGAGAGGCAGAGAGAGAGGGAGACATGGAATTCAAAGCAGGCTCCAGGCTCTGAGCTGTCAGCCCAGAGCCCTAAGTAGGGCTTGAACCCACAGACTGTATACTGTGAGATCATGACCTGAGCCAAAGTCGGACGCTTAACTGACTGAGCCACCCAGACACCCCTATCATTTTTTTTACATCTTGTTATCTGGCTTCATTCTATTTTTCAATCTTCTTGACTTAAATACATAGCCCAGTTTTTTTTAAAAAATGTTCTTAATTTCTGATAAAGATAACTAAAATTTTAAAGAAGTGACACTTTATCACATGGGATGTTTTTGTGGTGTCTTAATTGACCTTACATTTTAGTATTTTGTTGTTTCCTTAAGCTTTCTTATTTAGCACAAGAGGATTTCATAATATACTTTTAATTTTAAGATGATGTTTTTGAAAAATTATGTTTTTAATTTAATCAAAATTACTTTCAGAGACTATAAGCTTGATAGATTTGCTTTTCTTTTTTTTTAATGTTTATTTATTTATTTTGAAGGAGAGAGAGTGTGAGCAGGGGCATGGGCAGAGAGAGGAGAGAGAGAATTCCTCCAGAGAGAGGAGAGGGAGCAGGTCCCCGTTGAAAGTAAATAGTGAGATCATGACCTGAGCTGAAATCAAGAGTCAGATCCTTAACCAACTGAGCCACCCAGGCGGTCCTAAGCTTGTATCGATTTTTTGAGGCTTCCTTCAAGACCTGATATGTTTGACTTTTTAAAAAAGATTTTCATTTATGATACAAATATTATGTTTATATTTTTTTGTTTTCTTATATATACTTCATTGCTTTTTGGTTGGATTATGTACATACATTGTGGATTCATCTTATAAAATACTGTGGAGTGAATCAGCTATGAAATACAATAGTTTACAAAATAATTTGTATACATATGAACACATTTATAAAAGTTTATTATATATAGAGAGATAGAGATAGATTAGATATAGATATAGGTATAGAAATAGGTATAGGAATAGGTAAAGATGATGTGTACTACAGATGTGTCTATAGGAGGAACATGATCTCATATGTATACATTTCCATTGACACAGTACCACTTAAATAGAGGACTGCTCTCCACCTTTCTCTTCCTCTCCACATGCACATGAAAGTTTACATTACAAATATAAAATAAAATTAGAATAGCAAACAGATTTAAAATACAGTAAGAAAAAATAGAGGAACAGGCATTGATGGACTGTCACAATCTGTTAGGATTACTTTAAAAATAAGAGATCAAAAACTCAAAAATATAAAACCAAATTCAAGTCTGTCTAAACAAGAAGTATTGAAAGCAGGATCCCAATGGCTATACATTTTATTTTACATCATATTTCAAGGGATGCACTAATATTTTAACAACACTTTAGTCTTTCTTCTGGCTATACATAGATGTGCTCGGTCCTGTGTATATGCGTATATGTATCTGTGTAAATCACTGCTCAAAATATTTTATATACCTATTCTTAGTGGAGATTCATTTACTTTTCTACTCTTTAGATACTGTGAGCCTAGACCAGAGGGATAAAATTGACAACTGAAGTCAAGTTTCATTTCACTGAAATGTGTGATGACTTAGGCTTCTAAGCTCATGATCACAAATCCAAGACCTTAAAATCTTTTGATAAAAAATTTACCACAGTTTGGCCACTGCTTTCACCATAGACATTTTGTTTGCAGAAAATCTCACCACTTATGTTATTACTTTATAGTTAATATTAGATCTTTATGCTACAATCTATTTTAGTAATTTAATGTACTTAATTTTAATCCTTTTTTTGTGTAAAAATCTGTACCATTTTAATTTGAGAAAGAATTAGTAGTTGAAAAACAATTATGGAAAAGTTTGAAAATACAGTTACTCTGAAGTATATTAGTTGCAACATAAGATTATATATATTAATATAAGTAACTACTATTGACGTGTATCCTTTAAAGGAAAAATATTTTTTAGTAATTAATTGGTTAATAGTTGAAAAAACAAAAACATTTATATTTTATTCTAGTAATAATGTCACCTAATATTTAGACTTCTAAGTTATGAAACATATTTTATGTCCCAAAACTACTTATTGTAGACAATTCCAAACTTTTTTGAAATATGTTTTTCAGCATTAAAAATATTATTATGGTACCAAAAAGAATTGTTGAGAATAATTATAATTATACATATATTGTTAAGGTTTATTTATTTTTGAGAGTGAGAGAGAAAGAGAGCACAAGTGGGGGAGGGGCAGAAAGAGGGAG
The DNA here is from genome assembly GCF_003009895.1 of Hyaena hyaena. Taxonomy (NCBI): domain Eukaryota; kingdom Metazoa; phylum Chordata; class Mammalia; order Carnivora; family Hyaenidae; genus Hyaena; species Hyaena hyaena. Next base: position 8,430 of record NW_024082808.1, on the reverse strand, counting down.
ACAGAATCCAAAGCAGGCTCCAGGCTCCAAGCTGTCACCACAGAGCCCAATGTGGGGTTGAACTCACAAACCGTGAGATCATGACCTGAGCTGAAGTCAGACGCTTAACCGACTGAGCCACCCAGGTGCCCCTATAATTATATTTTTGAATTAAATATTTATAGATAATGCAAATTCATTCCAAAGAATTTTAAGGCCACTGTTAATAGAAATTGAAATGGAAAAGATAATGGTATTTCATAAACCTCATTTGGGATTCCTTTCTGTATATAAGGTACAATTTCAACTGCTATTTAGATCTCAAACTCCTTAATTTATAATTTAATATTTTTAAATACTAAAGGATTAATTTATGCAGATTTGGTACTTTATGCAGAGAGTAGCTTGTTGGATCTACATTTAGTATATTACATGGCTTAATATGTTATATTGCTTAATTTTTAAAATAACCTTGTTTGACTTCTCTACATTATTGCCACTATTTTTTTTTATTGCCACTATTTTTAAATGAGAACACCCTTAAGTTATGTATAGTATAGACAATTATCTGTCTAGAGAAATATCACTACCCACATTAGATGAATAAAATATCATTGAATTACTAAGAATTATTGTTGTCACAAAGTTCTATTTCCAGGTAGTGGTGAATAAACATAATGCTAATGAGTTTTATTTGCATGCATATATAGCTAAAATATCAGTGACTAACCAATACTGCTTTCTTTTCACACATATATAGTTTTGAATATGATGAGATATATTTGGGTATTTGTCAAAATATCTAAAAGAAAACTTAAGAAGAACTAATACTTCAAAGCAGTCTGACCATATGTTACCTACCAGGTGAGAGTTTTAATCATATGGTCGAGGAATCATTCCCCCCCCTCCTTTTTTTAATTTCTGCTTGGTTCCCTTTTTCCATCTGAGCTGACAATATTTCTCTTGCTCATTTTCAAATAGCCATATAATTTTTTAAAATTATCAGCCTGTCATGAAACTTAATAGAATTTTTTGGAAGGGGATTTTTTTTTCTTCCTAAGTAGCTATAAGCTTCTAAATATTGAAAGAAAAAAGGCTGGAAAATGGATGAATGCCACACTGATTATAGTATCAGAGATGTGTGAAGAGGTCGTGACTGTAAATAGTAAGATCTGGAGATTTGAGTAAAGAAAAAACAAATACAATTTACTCGCTCATTTCTTCCACATCAGTGATATTGCAAGGGTTTATATAGGTTGGGAACTGGAGGCAAGTTATAGTATAGGGCCGTCATAATATCTTCATTATCTTCTATTCTAGGATATAAATGATTGAATTTTTCATATTTTAAATAAAATTTAATACAAAAGCAACTTCTAGATAGTTTCCCTAATTATCCCCATTCCTATTCACACTTTCAAACTGTTTGCCATTTTTAAACTTCTCTTCTGAGGAAATCTGCATCTGAAAGGCAGGCTTTAGGTTTCCAGGTGGTCAGATTGAAGCCACACAATCTGCTACCTGACCTTTCAGTCAAGTGCATCAATGTTCATATATTGTAATTACATGAACTTTATTATTACCATGTTATAGCATGCCTTCTGCTCAAATACTTTTCCCTAAATTACCCTACGTGGTTCTGAACTGATCTGTTATTTTCCAGGAGAGCACAAACTGGTGCACACAAGTCAACTGAGTACAGACTAACAAATCTATCACAAAGTATGGAATCCACATAAAATCCCTATAGTTCTACACATGAAAGAATGTGTTCCTCAGCACATTTAGTTCCATGGCCTGACAGATTAAAGTGTGTGTGTGTGTGTGTGTGTGTGTATGCACACGGACAGACAGTGTGTGTGTGTATGGAGAATAGCTGATTTCTTTTTCTTTGCTTCATATTTAGGATGGTGCTGTAAGTTACCTACGCAGCCAAAATTGAACTCTTTACTGGAAAAAGAAATCTCTCTTTCTTGGCTACTTCTGCATACAACTAGTCTAACCCGAGACTAGTATTAAGCCGGAGTGACCAGTGCATATATCATGCTCAATAATATGATATTGAGGACCTCCTCAGGACTTCTGGTTTCCTTTCATGCCAGCTGATGCTCTATTACTTTTGAATATTCAAAGGGTTAGGATGCCATTTTCATTTCAAAAGGAGGCCCCTTGATATCTGTATAAATTTTTCACATCTGCTTATCAAGGGATGAGAAGGTAGTTTAATTTTGACAAGAAAAAAGAAAAGAAAAAATATATATAATGAAAGGAAATTCTCAAATGATTTCAAACTACATCATAGTATCACTAATTTTTAGTTAGTACATGTATTTGCCATATACTGTGCTCATGATTCTATATCAGTTATAACATTTAATTAATTGACATTTAATCCTCATGTCAAAACATTAGGTAGAAATTATATTCATATTTCACAGTTACTCAGAGTAAAATGACTAGGCTATGTTTAACTTAGGTAGGAAATGAGAAGATAATTTTTAACAAGTCATCTGCATCTAGAGCCCATGTTCTAAGACAACTATACATCTCCACTAGAAAAAGGAGTGATGGGAAACATTTAGATTGAAGTTTTTCTCATTAAGAAACATACAAAAAATCTGTTTCACTGAATATTCTACTACATCCATATTTTTTAAAGAAAACATGTTTGTACATGATTCGGAAGCAATTTTTAAAATTATGGTTTCTATTATTCAGTGTAATCAAAGTTCTAATTGATACATTTTCTCTATTTCTCCATGTTCTTTACCTTTATATCACCATTCAAACCAATTAGGTTGTTATCAATGAAAGAAAGAGGTCACACTCCAAATAGGTTACCTTCTTTTATGCACATATTATGTGAATTATTGAACACATTTGATTTTATTAATTTTTTAATGTTTGTTTATTTTTGAGAGAGACAGAGTGTGAGCGGGGAAAGGACAGAGAGAGAGGGAGACAGAATCTGAAGCAGGCTGCAGGCTCTGAACTTTCAGCACAGAGTTTGACATGGGGCTCAAACTCACAGACTGTGAGATCATGACCTGCGCTGAATTTGGTTGTTTAACCAACTAAGCCACCCAGGTGCCCCTTGAACACATTTTATTGAGCTGTCTCATAAATGCTTGGCTACCAAATGGCAAAATACACAACCTTTTCCCAACTATCTCTTTGTACAACACTTAGCTTGTCTTCACTGGGGATTATGGAAATTAGGAAGAATATTTTGATTAATTCTAACAGTCATTTCAGATCTTGCTTATAAAGAGAAACAGTGCTTGAAAACCACTTCAGAATTATCAATACTTCTGATTTAAAGCACATGTACACAGTTGTTTCATGTAACTATTGCTAGTTATGTGAAACTTAAAACAGCAATCGTTTTATGATACTGGTGATCTGTGGATCAGGGGTTCACGCCAAGTTCAGGTAGGCAATTTTCTGCTCCATATGCTCAATGCCTTTGAAGAAAGTGATTTGATGGTATTCAGTTGGCGACTATGTTAGGCTGAAGGGTCCAAAAAGGCTTTGTTTGTATGCCTGGCACATATGTGTGGAAGTCTAATGTGGAAGACTGGAGGCTGGGCTCCGCATCACAGTTATCCACAGAGCCCCTCCATGGGGTGTATCAGCCTAGTTAAACTTCTTATGTAGCAATTTGGGAAGTGTTCTATGAGAGAGGAAGTTGAAAATAAGGTTCCTTAAGGTCCAGGCTGGAAACAGCAAAACCAATACTTCTGCCCCACTGTATTGGTAAAAGCAGCCCACTTACCTGTCCAGATTGAAAGGGAAGTAAAAGACCCATATCGATGTACATTATAGAAAAGAACTTATATTACCTTTAATCCACTGAAGTAAATAATAAGCTAAGTAACATGTTTGAAGCAATACATTGTTTATATTCCTTATTTTGATTGAATATATTTGTCTTATTTTTAATCAAGAGAATCTGAGCATATGAATATGTATATAATTATATATCAGTTTGTATACTTTTCTTAATTATGCTAAAGAATCTCATTATGTAGAAGAGAAATAGCTTTTTTATTCACTCCTATAGGTTAGAATAATTTCATTGTTTCATCATATTAAAAATCATAGCTTTTTAAAAAATATTGATCTTATACATTATTTAAAAAAATATATATACTTATTCACCCATCAGATTATTCAGATTTTAAAAATGTCATCTTATTTTTTAAGTTTTTATACTATATGCATAAAAATATAATTTTTAACTGCAATGATAACATTTACCCTTGCATTATTTTGAGAACCTTCCTAAGATCTTTAGCAAAATCATTGTAATAGCTTCAAAAATACAGCTCTATCCTTCTTCCTCTAATTTTGTAAAGGAAGGAAATTATTTGGTTATCAACCAAAAGCAATAGAAGCTTCTATAAATCACTTCAATTTATAGGCATCTTTTGACATTATAAAGCAAAAATATCTGCTGACAGCAGACCAGAACTACTTTATTCTGAGTGGTAAAATTAACATGCAGACCAGTAAATGGAATTTTTAGTTACAATTCATTAATATGTTGTTAAGCAATTTTTTTCTGAGAACTATCCATGTACGAGAGAGTCAGCATCGGCTTCTGACAGCTGTCCCCTATATGCTTTCTGTAAACAGAAAATGAAGCAACATCCTAGACATTCTCTCTAGAAAGACAGCTTTCAGAGCTTTATGCAAATAACATGACCCTCTAGCTGTGGCACATTCTTCAAAAAGACACCTACCTTCAAAAGTGACAGCAAGTAATAATGTGACAAACGAGCATGCAGCCTGCACATGTGCCACATATTTCACCTAGAATCCTTGGATGCGATAAAATTAACATGACCTCTACCGCCAAGGACATTATAATCAATGGAACAGAGCCATAGGAGAGGCAGAAATGGTGGGGGCCATTCTTCATCCAGAAGGCTTTCTTTAGAGCATTTTAAAATCAGTTTTCTCCTTTATTTTAATTTTTTAGCCTGAGATAGACTCACTTTTAGAATTTCTGTTGTCTTCATTACAAAATGGAAGCATATTCACTGATTTTCAGGAAGAAAACGAGAGGCCGTATATGAAATACTCAAGTAATTAGATTGCAGATAGGCAATATAAGACTTTAATGAATATTGATATTGAGATTAAACAGCTTGGTTTATTTTTAGTATAGCCTGCTATACATTTTGCTTTGTTTTATAATCAATTTTTTTCCTTTTAAAGAGAAAAGACAAATGATGCACCTTTTCCTTTTTTATTGATGAGAGAATTAGGCAAAGAAGGATAATAAGATATTTCCAATTGACTTTGCAAAAAAGTTAGTATACAAATGAACTGTTTTCAGCGTACCCCCACACATGAATGCAGGAAGCACACCAGTAAAGCTTTATTGTATCTTAATTGTAGCAATCAAATTTAAGAAAAAACAATAGGACACTTTTTCAATCTGCCTTGACAGACTTTTGGCAAAAATTAAAAACTCCTCAACAAAAATAATCTTTTTGGCATCAAGCTGGGATCTAGGCCACCAACTGGTATAGACATCAAAATGCAGCAAAGGTAGATTTAGACATTTGTTTATAATTATTTAGAAGCTACTGAACAGAATCATATCTGTACATAATTTATAATCAGAATTCATAATTAGTAAAGGTATGTGGAACATGAATAAGAACTAACAAACATTATGATTACATATCCACTAATGAGATCAAAATAAATTAAGTTCATCATAAAATCAAAACCTCATTCAAAATGCAGAAAAAATATTGTTGGATCCCAGATTTGAAAGAGTATTAAGCACTCATTTCTTCTTTGTTGAATATATAGGTAGTAATTAACAGAAGAAAGCTTGGGTTTTAATTGTTATTTAAACATGACATCACATGTTAGAAAAGGTGATCTATTCATTCCAAGAAAACAAAAACAAGGAGTTTTCCTAGGTTATGAATGAATTTTTAATATTACTTCTAAAGGCCAAAAGGCTTTGAAATTATAAATTTAAAAAAAGAAAGGTTATCCTTTCCTCTATTTTATAAGGAAGGGCATCTGTTAATGTATTTCTAATTACAGGTAAAAAAGAGTGGACACAGTAAGGAAATTTGCTCATTTCATAAAATATAAAAGTATCTATAGAAAAGTATGAGATATTTCAAATATTCTGAAGAATATAGTTAGAGGTGTTTTCTCACTCTTAAATTTGACAGATGTTGAATCTGATATTTTTATTTAATATTCTCTTCAATTTTTATCAAAACTATGCATGCAAAATTATTAAAGTCAAATGCTTCCTTTCAGCCATGTTTTCTGCAACCCAGAGGCAAGCCCTTTTGATTTTTTAGCTGTTTCATTTAATGGTTTTGACCTTCAGGTCTTTAAATACTGTGTTTATATTGACATTTGTTCACCTTTTGGTTTTAGGCAATTTCTAATTATTTGCACTTAGGAGATAAAGTTTTAGATATCCTTCTCATATCATCCCTAAAACATGCATACAGCTCTGCCCTGTCTTTCTAATAAAATTGCATTAACACATTTGTGCAATCAGTATTTCGACTTTACATCGTGATGGCTTTATAGAAACTATTCCCAAGTCATTCATTACGTATGATTCACTATGATTCATTATGTCAATATTCTATAGCTTATTTCTTACTTTAGCATATATTATTACATTAATCAAGTTAATACATTTTTTATTTAATGCTTATTTAGCTTTCTGTGTACTTATTTTTAAAAATATTTATATTTATTTATTTTGAGAGAGAACACACAAGTGGGGTAGGGACAGAGAGAGAGGGAATGAGAGAATCCCAGGCAGGCTCAGCACTCTCAGCACAGAGCTCAATGTGGAGCTCCAACTCACTAACTGGGACATCATGACCTGAGCTGAAGTCAAGAATCAGATGCTTCACCAACTAAGCCACCCAGGCTCGCCTCTGTGTACTCATTTTTAATGATGTAACCATTTTAGCCATTTCATTCATAATATTCCTTCTTGTTACAAACCTCATTTATTTCATTCTTTTTGGACTTTCTTATTTTACTATTCCACTATCAAATACCAGTTTCCCATTCAGAAAAAAAATATGTGTATATATATATATACACATGTCTATATATATATTTATAAATAAATATAAATATATAAATATATATATATAGGGCTCGATCTCAATGGTGAGATCATGACCTGAGTTGATATTAGAAGTCAGGCACTTAACCTACTGAGCCACTCAGGCAGCCCTATTATAGTCAGAATTTTTAGTCATATGATTTTGAGGTTACTGTTCACATTAAAGTGCAGCTTTCACCTTACAGCTTTTACATCCAATAGCTCCTTTCTTTGATCCTTATCTGTATGGAAAGGTGGGTGGGGATAATTCTTTTTCATTCACAAATTTATTGACAGATTTTAAAACAAACTTATAGAAATAGAAATCACAAACTACAAAATCCATCATTTAAAATGTACACTGCAATATTTTTAGTGTATGTATAGATTTGTACAACTATTGTCATGATCTCCCTTTAGTGCATTTCATCTCTCCAAAGAGAACTGTTACTCCCCTGAGCAATCCATCCCATTCACCATTTTTTCCACCTCCAAGAAACCACTCATCTACTGTCTGTCTCTCTAAATTGACTTATTCTGGACATTTCATACAAATGATGCCACATGATAAATTTCTTTGGTGACTGACATTTCAAGTAGCTTCATGTTTTCAATTCATTCCATGTCAAAGAATGTATCAACATCATACCTTTATATTGCTTAATAATATTCTGTTTAATAGACACTATATTTTAATGGTGTATTCATCCACTGATGAACATTTGGATTGTTCCCACTTTTTGGCTATTATGGATAATGTTGCTATGAACTTTTCTGTACAAATTGTTACATGGATGCTTATGGTTCTCTTGGATGTATACATAGCACGATAATTGCTGGGTCATATGATAAATATGTTTAATATTTCGAGGAACTGCAAACATGTTTTTGAAAGTGGCAGCACCATTTTACATTCCCACGTGGCATGCATGAATATATCAATTTCTCTCCATTCTCCCAAAAACTTGTTATTGTCTGACTTTTTATTTAGCCATTTTAATAGGTGTGAAGTGATACCTCAGTACAGTTTTGATTTGCATTTACTAATAATTAATGAATACGCACATACTTCCCTGAGCTTATTAGCTATTTGTATTTCTCCTTTAGAGAAATATCTCTTCAAATCTTTTTTTCTCATTTTTTTTTTTTACAAATAGTTTATTGTCAAATTAGTTTCCACATAACACTCAGTGTTCATCCCCACAAGTGACCTCCTCCATGCCCATCCCCCCCTCCCCCCCACATCCATCAGTCCTCAGTTTTTGTCAGCATTCAAGAGTCTCTCATGGTTTGCCTCTCTCCCTTTCCCCCACCATTTCCCCCCTTCTCCCCCTTGT